>NC_058407.1:96245745-96493996 GCF_002201575.2 Neomonachus schauinslandi | reverse complement strand
ACCCTCCCGCTGGTTCACGCTTCTCCGCCTCCCCCGCGCCCCCCCCCCCTCCCGCCGCCGCCCCCACACCCTCCTCCCCACGCCTCCGGCCTCGGGGGGAGGGGGGTGCTGCTGAGGGCTGGGCCTGCAGGACTCGGGACTCACAGCTGGTTGAGCATGCGCTGCATCTCCTCGTTGATGCTGAGGGCTGTGCTCTCCTCCTCATCCCCATCGGGCTGGCGGGGCCCGTCACTCTCCGACAGGGAGGTGTCCTCCTCGATGGCAGCCTTGCGCTCCCGCTTCCGCCCCCCCATGGATGGGACCTTAATGGGAGACAAGTGCAGAGACTACAGAGACGAGGCCGGGTGCGTGAGGAGAAGGGTGGGTGGGCGCCGGCGGGGCAGGGGGGGGGCGCGGGGGAGGCGGAGAAGCGTGAACCAGCGGGAGGGTGGGGCGGACAGAGAGAGAAGACACAGTTACAACGACAGGAACAGAAACTGGAGTTACCGAAAGACAGGCAGACACACACGGATGGGGGCAGGGCTGCAGACTGAGAAGGAAGAAAAAGGAGAAACAGAAAATAGGGCGGTAAGATCAGGGGAGAAATGGCCCGGGGCGACCACATCAGATGTGCATAATGGCTACGGAAGATTTGTTTTCTTTAAAAAAAAAAAAGCCTTTCTAATGAAATGACCAAACTAAAAGGAAAGTTTTTGGCTGCAAGGAGGAGGAGGAGGACGTGGTGTATACAAAGGAGAACCTGAATCACACATCCAGATCTGGAAAAGCCAGAGGAGAAGGTATAGAAAGAAATGAAGCAAAGAGGGAACAAGATAGAGAAAAGGGGGAAGAGCAAGGAGAACGGAGACAGGAGAAGAAATCTGGGCCCAAAAGCCCAGCGGGTCAAAACTGACGGCCAAAGGCCCGGGTGGCTTAGAAACTGGGACTGGGACATTAAAAAGCTTGCATGAGAGCAAAACTAACCAGCTTCTTCTGTGGAGAAAGCAAGAGAAGATGAAAGGAAGAGAGGAGAGGAGGCGGACAGAGGAGAGAGAGAGGGAGGGAGGGGAGAGACGGTGTTAGAGGCGGCTTCCGAACCTTCTCTTCAGAGGCTGTTCCTTGCCCCCCAGCCGAGTCCCACTGAGGGCCCCCAGTGCCAGGGTGAGGCCCCCCAAGAAGGAGGGGCCAGGCCTGACGAAGGGCTCTGGGCCTGCGCCCCCTCCCGTGAGGAGCTGAGGCACTGGGCAGGCGTGGGCAGGGGCCCGGGGCCTGCGGGCAGCCCCGTCCCCTCACCTGGAACATCTTGATCATGTCCTCACAGTTGCGCTGCTGAGCCACGTCGCACAGCTTGGCAGTGATGTCGATACGGCGACAGATGTCCATATCTACCTTCATGGCCTTCTCCTGGATCTTTGTGTCCAGCTCAGACAGGTTCTGTCCAGGGAACGCGGGGCACGATGAGGCGGCGGCCGGCACCCCAGACAAGGCCAAGATCCTCATCCTTGCAGTCACACACCACCGTTGCCCCCTCTTCCTGGATGCCCTCCCCACAGCACTCATGGGCTGCTCAGGCCACTGGCCCTCTGGTCAGACGGGGAGCCCCAGAGGGCACGGCCCAGGACCTGCGGGGGCTCCCCCGTGGAACTTATGCTCCCAGAGGGAGAGACCACAGGGAGTTACAAGAGCGGAGAAAGTACTGCAAGAAGAAGAAGGATGGCTGTCACTTATTCCGCATGAAATCTGGGCCAGCACGGTCCCAAGTGCATCATCATCTCCGTAACCACTCTGCAAAGTACATGCCTTTCGGATCCCTTTCCACAGAGGAGGGCACAGAAGGCCTTCAGCAAGGCCACCCTGCAGGCAGCTTGCAGAGCCAGGGTCTGGCCCCTTAATAACTGCTTGACAGGCCATACTGCCTCTCGCCTATGACACCAACACCCAAGCTTTTGTTCCTTCCTTTCCTCTCGAATGAGGGTGGGGTGGGGGGCCAGCCGGGGGGAGACAGAAGCACAGCAAGGTGGGTGAGGGCTGTGGCCAGGAAAGCCACAGGCACAAGCCAGAAAGGCCTGCCCTGCCCGGTCGCAGGCCTGAGGGGCCGCACTCACATTGCTCATGAGCCCCTTGAAGACCACCAGCTCAGCTTTCAGCTGCTCCACCTTCATGGCCAGCTCCTCTTGGCAGGCATCGGCCTCCTGGGCTTCCTGCAGTCAGGGAGAAAGCCCCGTGAGCGGTGCTGCCCACGCGGGAGGCAGGTGCCAGCAAGGAAGCTTCGGCCAGGAGAGGCCCGGGCGGGGGGTGCGGCGAGGGGGGGGGGTCCAGCCCTCACCTCCTGGAGCTCGTTCACTCGCTCCTGCAGCTGTATCCGCACAGTGTACTCCTCTTCCCACCTGGCAGACATGGGGGACAGGGAGGGAGCTTAGGTGTGGGGTCTTGCCCCGGCGGCTCTCCGCTCCTCACCCCTCCAGCTCAGGCCTCTCTCCCACTCTAGCTCTGGTGCCCGGGGTGCACAGAGGCCGTGGGCAAGGACCGGCCAGCCCGTGGGTGGCCAGCCGCAGCTGTCGGGTGGCTCCACGCTTCCTGGCAAGTGCAAGCCCACCTGCTGCCTGCCCGGCAACCCTGGGCCGCGCCCCAGGAACCGTGTAAGACTAACTGCTGCCACTCTGCTCCCTCGCAGTGCCCCGTCCGGCTTGGGCCCTGGCTCAGCCAGCTGCCCGGCTGGCCTCCTCCCCGCTCGGGCCCGCACCAGACCCCCAGGCCACCTTCAGGGGCACAGATCCGGTCTCCCGCCTCCTGCCCGCACTAGCCCAGGGTTCCTCCCGTGGAGCCGTGTCACCCTGAGAAGCAGCTGCAGGACACACACCACATCAACAGGGTTGGTCAAGAGCCTGGTAGGAGACACTCAAAGTCCATCCCCCCGCAAGCTCCAGAAACTGCCCCCCCGGAGCCCCGTCCGGGAGCCCTGGAGAGGTGATGGGGCTGGCCCTGAGGCATGAAAGCAGCGAGAAGCAGGAGCCTGGAGGTCCCAGGCAACCAAACCCCAAGGGCGAGGGAAATCAGAGTAGGAAAAATCCGTTCATCCGGTGGCTGGGAACTAGAAGCGGCATCTCCTAGGCTCCAGAACTCCAAGACCAGGACCACAAGCAGCTAAGAGGCCACAGGCAGGGTCTACTGCACAGGACTAGGGTTTTCACTAGGCGTGAGTCCACCGCAAACCAGTGCACAAGTCTTGGCGCGGCAGAGGCGGAAGGTTCGAGCTGGGGGCAGCACGCTGCTGGGGGATTCAAGACTCTGCGAGGGTGCCCGGGCTGGGAGAACTTCTCAGACTCCATTCAGACAGCCCATCACCTCTTGCCACTTCTTCCAGGCTGAGAAAGGAGGGCACGGTACCACGAGAGAAACTGCGGGATCAGAAAGGTGGCCAGAAGCCACAAAGAGGACAGCAAGAAAACGAAAGCCTGACCGAGCAGATTCTGCAGACATGGGACTCTGTCCTCCCTCCCCCCCCCCTCCATCTCTCCCCCACCTCGCCCTCCTCTCCCCTCTGGGCTCTGCCCACAACCTCTTCCCTCCATGCCCTCCTGCTCCTCACTGGGCTCTGCACTGCAGTGTTCCTAATAATAACTCCTCTGCGTCACCCACTGCCCCTCCCTTGTGGGCAGGGGCGAGGCAGCCAGCCCGGCCGCCACCCTGCCAGCCCGTCATGTAGCCCAGCTCCCGGGCCCCTTGGCTCTCTGCCCACCCTTCCTTGCTGCCCCCCTGTCCTTCCTCCTTTTGCTCTGGTATTCTCCATCAGATGGCTGGGGCCGGTGAGGGGCCCTAGCAGCGTCAAGTGATATATTTTCATAGATAAGACATATTTATCTTTTCTGGGCCTGTGGTTTCTTCATCGACAACCTGAAGGCATGGGATGTGGTACCCTCATACCCCTGAGTCTGTGAGTCCCTGGAGGAAGCAAGACTGGCAAGGGGACAATGACCCTGGGCAAGATGCATCAGGAAGGGTAGGAAGCAACAAATTCAGGTAGAAATTTAAGTAAGGAAGTTAGGGGAGGATTGAGATGAATAAAATCTTACAGAGTAAAAAAAAAAAAAAAAAATCTGAAAATAAATCATCTGGAAGCTTACTAGAATTCTTTAAAGTTTATTTATTTATTTTTAGTAATCTCTACACCCAATGTGGGGCTCAAACTCACGACCCTGAGATCAAAAGTCACATGCTCTCCTGACTAAGCCAGCCGGGTGCCCCTGGAAGCTTACTAGAATTCTATTTGTTCTCCAGCCAGACTTTCCCACAAATAGGTCCCTTCTGACCTCCATTCAAATCTGGTCTCACTTACAAGGTTCCCTTGACATGAGTAGGATTTGAGGAATTTCCGTGTATTCTACCTTTACTAAAGACCTCCCTCCCCAATAAACGGTATCCTTGAGCAAAGTGAGGAAGCAGGGTCCATTCCTACACTGGAAAAAGGGAGGCCAGGAGGAAGAGATCCACCCAAGGTTGCCCATAGCAGGGGAGCTGAAAATAGAACCCAGGAGGCCTCGGCTCCTTCCCAGTTTAGTGCTCAAGCTATCCCCATGCCTTCTGGGCCACAGACAGGAGCCACGGTGTTTTAAAGAGAACAGAACGAGGGCACAGGATCTGGGGTGGAAGAATGAGTAACTGCCAGTGTCACGTACCATACAACTCTAGCTGCGGGGCCCTCTGCACAGCAGCATGCTGCAGAGCGATGAGCTCATCAATCCCCAAGGAATAACTCTCTGCTGCCCTGGACAGCTGGACCAAGGACAAACACTCTTTCAGTTAAGAAAAAACAAATACCCGAGAACAGCAGTTGTTTCTGTGGTTATGGATGCATTCCAGAACTGTCCGTGTTCTGCTGCTGACCGTGTTAATTAACTCCTACAGGGGCAGGGACAGGGGCTGCGGCAGGCTGGCTCTGGGTGGTATCTAAATGACGGCTTTCGGAGAACTGAGACTCCCAAAGGCACTTATAACATGGGCTACGACGAAGGAAGCCAGCATGAGGACAGGACTCAACCTCAGAAAGCCTACTGATCTGAGATCTGCTAGACTCTGGTAGGCTACAGATCCCTGAAGGCTGCCCCCAGACCCAGAGGTAAGCTCCTGGAACATTCAGTCAAGCCCCAGGCAACACACCAGTGTCCGCTACACAGGGCTGCTAAGGTAGTTCCCAAGCCTGCCCACAAGGGGTCAGAGGAGCCCACTAAGAGGTTAAACCTGATGGCTCCCAAAATAAAGCCTCCTTCTGACCTGTCATCTTCCTCCTCAACCATGGCATCCGTCACAGAGTCTACAGAGAGCTGGCTGTGCTCATGCTCCTTCCTAATGGCTGAGTTATCAGGCCTCTAAGGGATCCACTTGGTACACAGCCAGCACCAGCATCACATCCCTTCCCCTGGCCCCCTGTGCTACCCGGCCAGTCCCCTGCAGAAAGCCAAATCCTCATCCTCAGAGAGCACTGGGCCTGCCCCGCAGCTGCCGTATCCTCACAGGGTGTGTCCAGATTCTCAACTTTTCCCCACTCAGTTCCTCTGCTGGCTTCACTCACATTTTGTCATCCTTTGGCTCTTTGCACTTTCAGAGATTCCCCCAGCTTCCACAAGCCCTCTGACAACTAGCAGTCCCTTCCCCTTTCCCTAGGGAATTCCTTTTCCCTTTTTTATTTTACTTTTCTTTTATTGACTTACTCCAAGCAATGTTCTGAGGTCCCAGAGCCTTTCATATGGAACTGGAGTAGGTACCCAGTTTCCATCGACATCACTTTGGGAAACCCGGAGCAGGGGCAGGATCGCCCACTGCCAGATGCAGCCCCCCGCCCCCTCACCTTCTAATTTCACTTAGACTCCCAAATGAAAGCTATATCCCTGGTCTCTTACTTTTGATCAGTAATGTGGAGCATCTATCACAAAACTGCTCTGGGGGCTGAGCCCGGAGAGGCAAAGTAGTACCCCAGATGTGACCTCTCAAATGCGTGTCCCTTTCACACCGCACACAACCCCACAGTGAACACAGTCATCCAAACACTGCAGCCTAGTTGAGACAGAAAGAAAAGCCACAAGAAAAATACGTATGCCCCATAGTACTCCAATCCGAGTATCCTTCTTCCTGTCACGAGTGCGACTTCTGCATTCCCTGTGGATCCCCGTCTTCCTGTACCCAATTCCGTCTACTTCCAAGCTCCTCCTTACACAGCAGGAACTTTACTCTCATCTTATTCCTCCCTGATTCTTGGGCCGCACTTCTCTCCCTTGGATCCACACCTGCCCCACGTGTGGCATGACACTGAACCCCGTCCCCACCTTCCCGGTCCCCTACCTCCGCTTGTACTCGTCCCGCTCGCGCTTCACTTTAGCCAGGACGTTGTAGAGCGCGCGGATCTCGGGGGTGATGGTGTCGATCTGGACGCCCACCCCGTCGGGATGCACCCACGACAGGCCAGGCCCTTGCACCAGCGTGGGCTCCAGTCCCGGCCCGAGCCGGCGGGCGTGAGAGAAGGACCAGATGGTGCCGGGCATGAAGCGGGCTGACGAGGAGTAGGAGGTGGAGGTGGAGGGCGACGAGTGGCAGGCCGCGGAGGGCACGAGGGGGCCGGCTGGCGAACGCGCGGGCGAGCCCAGCACCCGCGCCGAAGGGGCGCAGACGGCGGCGGGCCGGGCGCTCAGGGGCAGCCCCAGGGGCCGGATGGGGCTGACGAAGCCGGTCTGCACGGCCTGGTCGCGGCGAGCCAGGCCCCGCCGGCCCTGCTTACCCTCCTCCAGCGCCTGCTGCAGCTGCTTCTCCAGCAGCCGGTTGCGGCGCTCCAGCTCGTGCACCTTGGCCAGGAAGCAGCGGAACCGGAGGTTCAGGGTCTTGAGCACGTTGATGTTGGAGCCCAGGTCGTTGCGGAGAGCCATGGCGGCGGGGGGCGCCGGGCCCGGCCCGGGTGGCGAGTAAGCAGCCGGGCCGGCCGGGGCGAGCGGCGCCGGGGACACGTCCCCTCCCCCGGCGAAGTGGTCGTCTCCGAGAGGGTCCCCCAGCGGCCCGGCCAGGCCCTGCTGCTCCTGCTGTAGGAGGAAGAGGTTGGGGCCGAATAACGGATTCATGGCTGCGTCTTCTGCTGGGAGACGGAGACCGCTACAGGAGCGAGGATGGAGGGCGAGGGAGAAGAGCCAATGAGGCGCCAGGGGGACGCGGCGCAACCAATCACACGGCTCGACGGAAGGGGCAGAGGTCAGGGGGGCGGGGCAGAGCAGAGAGGAATCCAATGAAAGGTTCAGTTGGAGGTTGGCACCTGGACCTTTCCGGGTCCGAGGCTGAGCTGACCCCAGTCCATGCCCGCAAGCCAGGGTGGCAGAGAAATAAAACCCAGGTCCCTCAGTATTCCATGGGTTCTGGTGGCAGGATGCCCATCCTCTCTACACCCCTATTGCCCTCCTCTCCCCAGAGTCCAAACACCCTAAGCTCTGACTCCAGGACTGTCCCTCCCTGGGACCCTGAGGAGACCAAGGGAGCCCAGGAGCCTGAACCGGATTTCTCAGTATACCAGTTTCCTCTCTTCAGAGGGGCCCTGTCCCACGCTCCCACCACTACCCTTAGAGCAGCAAAGCCAGTACCCAGTCCCCTCAAAAAACACACAGTGGCCAGAGATTATAAAATGTGTATTAGTTTTCATATACACAGTGGGGATGCCAACCTCACAGAGGTAAGAGTTCCAACCCAGTGCCCACAGCAATGAGCCACCCCAGTCTAGTTTCAACTATTCATCTAAGACAACACTGGACGGCTGCTGCCTCTGGACTGAGATTTTCTCCTCTTTGCTGGTGGGGGCCGGCTGGAACCACGGGAGGACATGGTGGAAGTCTCCAGTCCCTTGGGGGTGCCATTCTGTTTCTGGAAAGCAGCTCTCTTAGAAGGCTGTTCTGGCAACTGCTGCTTTAGCTTCTCAGCCCCTTTGGCATTTCGAAGGGACTGATCACAGTCCTCAGGCTTCAGAGTGGCCTGGGTCTTGGAAAGGGACACTTCTGTGTCCGTGCCCTTAGGAGGACCATTCTGTTTCCGGAAGGCGACTTTCTTGGAGGACAGTGGCGTAGCTGACTTTTGCTTTAATTTCTTAGCTGCCTTTGGTCTCCTGATCACTTCAGCTTCTCGAGCTGGCTGACTGCTATCTTGGACCTTAGAAGAAGCTTGGGACTTTGTGTCACAAGATACAGGGGATAATCCTGAGTCTGTCCCTTTGGAGATGCCATTCTGCTTCTGGAAAGAGGCCTTCTTGGGATGTTGCCGTTTCTCCAACTGCTGCTTTGCTTTCACAGCCACTCCGGCCTTCTTGGCAGGCTGGCTGCTGCCCTCAGGCTTGGGGGTCACCTGACCTTTCACCTCAGGCAAGTCTAGGTTTGTAGGGGTGGCCGCTGAAGAATTTCCTGGGTTAAAATTAAACATGTGGTTTAAGAAAATGGGCCTCATCACTGGGACTTGATCATTAGTGGAGAAAGTAAGCAGCGGTATCAAGATAAGGAAACTGCCCGTCAGGCAAGTGTGCCACACAGTTGGGGTAGTACCTAAGAGCAGACTACCTACATTCATATTACTTAATATCACCTGGCCTTTATTCAAGTCACATTTGAACCTTGTATTAAAGAGAAAGGGATCAAAAAAGTAAAGAATGAAAGAGAGAGGGGAAGGGAAGGGGGAAGGGAAGGGGAAAGGGAAGGGAAGGGGGAAGGGAAGGGAGGGGGAATGGAAGGGGGAAGGGAGGGAGGGAGATCATTATTGATCTTGGGCAAAAAGTTTTCAGAGGAAGCTATGCCCCCTTGAGGACAGCAGGTCACACAACACTCTTAAGGAGGTGAATCCTGAATAAACCTAAACCACTGGGCTTTCTTTTTAAATTAAAGACAGGTTTTTTTTTTTTTTTTTCAATGTGGATTTTGATGAGATGCAAGAAAAGAAGTCACACACCGCAACTAGAAACAGGCTAGTAAAGGGGCGCCTGGGTGGCTCAGATGGTTGAGTGTCTGCCTTCGGCTCAGGTCATGATCCCAGGGTCCTGGGATCAAGCCCCACATCGGGCTCCAGGCTCAGCTGGGAGCCTGCTTCTCCCTCTCCCTCTGCCTCTCTCCCTGCTCATGCTCTATCTCTGTGTCTCAAATGAATAAATAAAATCTTTAAAAAAAAAAAAAAAAAAGAAACAGGCTAGTAAGGCACAAATGAGAAATGACATTAAATATGCACTTTTAAAGGTAGAGTGGAAAAAAGTTACAGCAAATTTTGCCAGTTCTTAAGGTTTCTCTTAATATTCAGATGTGACTTTTGTGAGGAACGTGATTTATAAAGGAAAAAAAGAAATCAGGATACCTGACTGGCTCAGTCCGAAGAGCATGCAACTCTTGATCTCAGGGTCATGAATTCAAGCCCCATGTTGAGCAGAGATTAAACTTTTTTTTTTTTAAAGATTTTATTTATTTATTTGAGAGAGAGAATGAGAGACAGCGCGAGAGGGAAGAGAGTCAGAGGGAGAAGCAGACCCCCTGCTGAGCAGGGAGCCCGATGCGGGACTCGATCTCGGGACTCCAGGATCATGACCTGAGCCGAATGCAGTCGCTTAACCAACTGAGCCACCCAAGTGCCCCTAAACTTTTTTTTTTTTAAAGATTTATTTATTTGACAGAGAGAGACACAGCGAGAGAGGGAACACAGCAGGAAGAGTGGGAGAGGGAGGAGCAGGCCTCGCGCTGAGCAGGGAGCCCGACGTGGGACTCGATCCCAGGACCCCGGGATCATGACCTGAGCCGAAGGCAGCCGCTTAACGACTGAGCCACCCAGGCGCCCCTGATTTCTTTTTTTTTTTAAGTTTATTTAAAAAAAAAAATCAACTCAATACGTCACAGTTTGTATTCAGAGAAACTCGCCTCTCCCTCTTCCAACTAAACCCAGCGTTCTATCCCAGCATGCAGAACCGCCACGCCTGTTCCAGAAAACCCCACCCTTCCGGAGATCCAGGCCAGACTCAAGATGGCTGAGAAAAAGATCTGCAATTAGTGTGATGGGCTCAGAGAACTGCTGATGGTTCCGAATAGTCTTGTGCCAACCCGATGCTGACAATGCTGGACCAGCAGAGGTCCGTTACCAGGAAGGCAGCCTTCGGCCAAGAAGGAAAAGAAACCACAACTGCATTGGGAATGCATTTAGTACTTAAAGACTGCAGCCACTTGGCAGAAGCAAGCAAAACGGTCCCCATCTGTTCGAGTGCTTTCACATGTACTAAAATGGGGTCCAGGCTCAAGAACGATTCTAATTGGGATGAAAGAGGCCGCTCATCCAAGCATGCAAAGGCTAAGGGAGGCAGAAGTCCCTCCCTTCCCTGCAGTCAGATGCCTCCTGAAAGGTAGAAAAGAGCAAAGGTGGTGATGAAGGGCAGAAAGAGCAGACGGCTTACCTGTTTGGGACTGGGGGACAGAATTAGAGAATTTCTTGAACTTGGCAATGAAGAAACCATCCATATTGTGGGTGTGAGGGTAGAAGCGGCGGGTAGAACGCAGGGTGGGGTGGAAGCGCCTTTCTCGAAAGCGAGTAAAACCCTCCTGGCCAAAGTCTAGACCTGTGGGCACCAACCGCACGTTCCTCTTTTTCAGGGCATAGTCTACCACCCACTCATTCTCTTCCACCTGGACACGTGGGGGAGACAAAAAGAGAAGGAAAAGCAGAGCTGGAGCTGAAGGGAGCTCTAAGGGACAAACAACCTCCTAGCTCTGCCACAACAGAGGGCTCACCATGATGGAACAGGTGCAGTAGACTAGGTAGCCTCCTGTCTTGGACGTGGCATTGACAGAGTCAATAGCACTCAGGAGCAACTCCTTCTGAAGGTGAGCACAGCGCAAGATGTCCTTCTCATCCTGTCCCAGGGAGAGACGGACGCAAGGGTGTCAAAATTTCAAAAAGACAGCCTCAGGAGAAGAGATGAGCTATTAACGGCTCAGAATGCTCCTCCACCTCCCATTCCAGCTCCATAAGGCCCAGCCAGACCTCTCAGCTGGACCCCACCCTGCAACTCCCCACCTTGTTAGTCTTCACAGCTGGGTCTTTGGAGATGACCCCAGTGCCACTACAGGGAGCATCCAAAAGTACTCGGTCAAAGCCCCCCACCACCTGGGGAAAAAGGGTATAACGTTAATTAGCTGTTTTTGGCAATCTGAACCGTACCATATTTCCCAGGGGCAAGTCTAAACCGTGAGGTCAGGAAGGTGGCAGGTGAATTGGAAGACACGCAAGAGACACGCACAGAGGGGAGCCGCACCTTGGGAAACTGGCGCCCATCGTAGTGGCTGATGACGGTGTTGGTGACTCCCAACCGGTGCAGATTTCCCACGACACTCTTGAGCCGCTCAGCATTGGCATCATTGGCAAGAATCACACCTGTGTTCTTCATCAGCTGGGCTGAAGGGAGAGAGGCACAGCGCTCACCAGCCAGCTCCTCTGCCCCCACACCCACCAGCCACCCTCCTGCCCAAGACCCCACAGCTGAATTCTCACCACTGCAAGGCGACTTCACTCCCAATAAGCCTCCTCCCCACTGTCTACTGTACAGGTCTGCCAACCCGCACCCGCTGAGGAGCGCGACTGCCGGTGTGGTTTGTTGTTACTGAGCATCTTTTTGGTCCTACAGACTAACTTACTTCTTTTAAGTGATAACAGCTTAATAAAATGGTTATGACTAGTTATGTGCCAAACACTTTGCTAAGGACTTCTAAAAGCATATCTCAACCCTAACAACCCAAGTATGATATAACCGCCAAGCCAAGCACAGTTGCTACCCCATTTAAAATAAGAAGATCAGGGGCTTGTCTGAGGCCATATAGATAGTTAGTGGTACATGGGGCTGGAACCCAGGCCAACTCCAGAGCCTGTCCTCCTCTCCACTCTGTGAATTGCTTGTGCACTGTTTTCTTGAGCACTAGAGAGGCAGCGACCCCATTTACTTCCAGAAGCAGAGAGCCAGATGGCTCCTACTCCTGCCTGCCCTTCTCATACCTATGTAGCTAGTTTTTCCTCCAGGGGCACAACACATGTCCAGGATCCGCTCGTGCTCCTGGGGCGCCAAGGCCATGACCGGCAGCATACTGGAGGCTCCCTGAAGCATATAGTGCCCAGCCAGGTACTCAGGGGTAGCACCTGTGGAGGAGGACCTGTCTGTGACATGCTGGGACAACGGCAGGGGCAGAAAGGGCTATCGGGCAGGGAACACTTACCAATGGGCACAGAAGAATCGTATACCACCAGTCCAGTCTTTGACCACTTGCCCAGGGGATCCAGGTTAACTCCACGATTAATTAGCGCCTGAAGATAAAGATTTTAAAACCTCGCAGGCTACCATACCCAGAAAACAGGTGGAAATATGAAAACGTGGTTCTACTGAGGCCCGTGGCATCGCAACTTCCAGAGCTTGTAGTTAAAACACAATCGTCACAGACTCTTTGACCTCAGCCTCTCCCACACCATTCTCTGATGTCCTCTCCCTTAGCCTCAGGCTCTAACTCAAGGTCTGAACTCTATCCCAGTGGAGCAGACTGCCAGCTCCTATCCCTTTTTGTCTCGGAACTGAACTCTGATTTTCCAATAGGCTCGACCCCTTACCAACCTAAAATGTAACATCACTGGCTATACCACACGAAAGATCAGATTCAGGGAGGTTACCTTCGCACCCGGGGAGAGACTACACGTAGGGCCACACCACTGACCACAGAACAGCAAGCAGTCTTTAACATGGGGTCCCTGAACCCTTGGAAACGACGAGTTTAAAATACTGTTTGTGCATGTGTATCATGTCTTTTTCTGGGGGCAGGAATCACAGTTTCACCAGCTCCTCAATGATCTAAAAGGCAGACAACTCCCATTTCGTTCTGAGGCAGAATTTTTATCCTGAAGCAGTGTCTCAACCCTGTCACAGGGAGCAGAGGCTGAAGGGACGAGTTTCCCACTTCAAAGAGGTCATCCTGGGCCCCAAGCCAGTCAGATAAATCCAGCATGACACTAGGCCTACCTGGGTTTGCCTCTGGATCATGCCTATACCAAGAAATGCTTAGGTACTAAGACCCTACCCCTCATTCCCTGCGTCAAAGTGAGATAGGGGTGTCTCTGGGGTTAGAATCCCTGAGAGAAATCTCAAAATCCACCCCTCACCTGAGCAAGGTCTCGGCGCCGGGTTTTCAAGGTATTGGTCCTGAGGGTGATGGGCCGAGGCACCTCATTAGCTTCTAAGAACTCCACCAGCTAGGAAAGCAAAATGGCAGGGAGCAAGTCAGCCTGGCCAAGGAGCTCAGCCGGATGACAAAAGAGTAAGGAGGCTGACCACCTTCCTCATACAGCGTCCAATAAAGAAGGTAAGAAAAGAGAAGCAGAAGTGGCATTAAATTAGCAATTCAGTACCTCAGACAGAGGGAAGAGGTCCACGAGCTTGCCAAGCAGGAAGTCTCCATAGGAGTAGTAAGTGGCCAGATCCTTCTGAAGCCGGTGCAGATACTCAGAACGAGATCGACCTTCCTCCCGCTGAGTCCCAAAATCACGCAGCACTCCCACTATATCCTGGATGCGCTTGTGAATTCGTTGCAAGTCTGGAGCCTGGGCATGTGGACGTGTTAAGGAACTGTTTCATGATGTCCCAGGGCCTGAAAATCCACTCTCCTAAGCACCTGCCCCCTACCTCTCCACCAGGCACTGGAAGGATATCCTGCTCCATCTCCCCAGCAGGGGGCAGCACAAAGGGCTCCTCCTCATCCACATTGATCTGTAAGCCCCCATCTGTCTCATCATCCTTTTGGGGGCCTGACTCAGGTGACCTTTTCTCCTCTTCCTCTTCCTCCTCCTCCTCAGTCTCCTCCTCACTCCACTGGCCCCTAGAAACAGGTTCAGAAACAGTGATTCACAGATGAAAACAGATACCGGCTCCTCCCTCAATTCCTTCATCCCAGCTGCTGCCTGGTCCCCATCCTAAGAGTTTCAAAAACTTACCCAGCCACAGCTTCCTGGGCCTTTTGCTTCTGAGCAGCCCTCTCAATGGGCAGCAGCTGAAAAAACAGACAGGGGCTAGTAATGCAAAGCCTGCCCTTCCACCCTCCCAGGTAGTATTCTATCTCGGTATTTTATGGTTTCCTAAAGGCAAACGAAACACTCAGAAAAAAGTATGGAACCTAATAAAGAAGCTAATGTAAGATTGGCAAAATACTGACCACTGTTGAAACTAAGTAACAGATTAAAGGGTTTCATCAAAACTGTTCTACTTTTTTGTGTAATTCCTTTCCCATTAAAAAGTTCAGAACGTGGGGCACCTGGGTGGCTCAGTCCGTTGAGCAGCTGACTCTTGATTTCGACTCAGGTCACGATCTCAGGGTTGTGAGACTGAGCTCCCGCCAACGGGCTCCGCGCTCAGTGGGGAGTCTGCTTCTCTCCCTCTGCCTCTCCCCCTGCTCACGCACACACGCACACTCTCTCTCAAATGAGTATTTTATTTGAGAATGAAAGAGAGAAAGAGCATGCATGCACGAGCAGGGAGGGGGAGGGAGAAGTAGACTCCCCTGCTGAGAAGGAAAACGCAGGGCTTGATCACAGGACCCTGGGATCACGACCTGAGTGGAAGGCAGATACTTAACCAACTGAGCGACCCAGGCACTCCTAATTAATTAAAAAAAATTTCAGAACATTAATATACCCCCATATGTATACAGAGGGAACAAAAATTGTCCTTGGACATCCATTTGGCACATTTCTTCCAGACATACTATTTTTCACAAAATTGTGATGCGTTTTCAAATTTGTTTCCTGCCTTTTTTCTCATTCACAGATCATCAGCATTTTCACAGACACAATGGCCAAATATTAACTTAGTGTATAAAAGAACTATAATTTACTTAAGCATATTTGTTATTTTGGCTGTTTCCAGAGTTTTGGGCATTATGGCCCACAGGGTGCCTGCAAATCTCATAATAGCAACTCTGTATAGAAAAGGGTAGACTGGGAGAAAGGGTGCAAATGGGAACTTCCTTTTCATCCTATACAACCCTGTATCGCCTGAGTTTTTCTTCCTTTTTTTTTTAATATTTTATTTATTGATTTATTTGTCAGAGAGAAAGAGCGAGCGAGCGCGTGCCCAAGCAGAGGGAGCGGCAGGCAGAGGGAGAAGCAGGCTCCCAGCTGAGCAAAGAGCCGGACGCAGACTCGATCCCAGAACCCTGGGATCATGAGCCGAGCCAAAGGCAGACGCACAACCAACTGAGCCACCCAGGTGATTTTTTCTAATATACTCATATATTAACTGTATACTAATACAAATAACTAACTTTTTTAAAGTAATCTCTATATCCAACGTGGGGTTCAAACTTCAACCCCAAGATCAAGAGTCACATGCTCTACCGACTGAGCCAGCCGGGCGCCCCTACATAACTTCTTACACCTCAGTAAATAAATCTCTGTCCACATTCTGCATCCTCTTCTGAAACAGAATTACTAGGTCAAAAGGAAGAAATCCTCTAAGGTTCTCAGATACCAAATGCCTTATTAAAAAAAATGCGTACACATTTCTATTCCCCTCAGTGGGGCACTAAAGTATCCACCTGACCAGGTCCTCACCAGCACTGAGCAGTCTCAAATTTCAAAATGCTCTACCCTACAGCTTTTCTACACTTGTGTGTGCACTGAGCAAACACAGATGACAGGAAAACAGTGATGGAACACTAAAACCCCTTTTCTCTACTCAGCTTATCCTTATCACTGAGGGCTAGTCTCAAGGCCCTGGAAAGACTAAAAGGCAAGGATCCCTTCCTAAACACCCAGAGAGCTAAACCTCACCTCTTCACCTTCATCCTCGTCCTCCAAGTCGGAGTCAGCACCATAGTCATCTATCATATCGGCATCACTGTCCTCGGAGCCCCAGAGGTCTCCCTGGTTCAGCACACCATCCTCTTCAGAGTCTTCCTCCTCCCCTTCCTCCTCGCTGCTATGGGCTGGTGCTGGACGCTTCTTGCCTTGAGTAGCATGAAATAAGGACTGGGCTCCCATCTTTCTGGGGGTCTGGACAGCTCCTCCAGAGATTCCTAAGGGTTTGAAGAATTCTGGACTGATGGCAGCCACACACCAATGGAGCCTGCACTTTCTACCCTTAAAAATGTCCTCTGGCTGTTTCTTTCACTCCAGAATGCTCAGCTAGCCCTTCCCTACCCAGCACACAGAGGACTCCTCATGTAGCATACAGCTCCTATATTCACTGACCTTTGGGTAGCTTTCCAGGCAATGGTTTGGCCCCAAGGAACTTCTGCGTCTCAAGGGCTTCAGCAGAACCCAACTTCCTCTTGGCTGCCCTGAAAAGATATAAGGAGTGAGGAAATGGAACATACCTCTAAGGTTCTGCCACAAAAATGGGACAGTCCCCAAACAGCCCTTCCCATCAGTATGAGCACATGTGATTATGTGACTAAAGACGAGCAATACCAATTTAATCTAGGTAAGCCTGGACATCGACACTCACCTTTTTCGAGCACGACTAGACAGCCTCTTAGAATTTTCATCACCAGCTGTATTTTAAAAAAAAAAGAGAAACAGAATAGTATGTCACAGGGAAACTGAAAAAGAACATTAGAAGACAAAATAAAAGTAGAGAAAGAATATACTAATTAAAGGGGATAGATTGTAACTCGCTCCACAGAGTTTTATGAGGAGCTGGATGGGAGATGTAAAGGAGATGATCTTTATGTGGTTGTTCATCAACCAAATCCAAACTGGGCCTCCCTCCAGACTTCTGATTTCAATAAATAGCATTACCACAATCTTGATAACAAGAGATATTCAAAATTCATCTTCTCTCTCTGGCTTTGGACCTGGTTTGTGGCAACATGGCTAAACCCACCCTCAGGAAAATGGTGAAGAAAACTGAAATAAGCCAGCATGCCACATACACTTGCTCCTTCTGTGGCAAAACCAAAATGCAAACCGAGCTATGTTGGGGCGCTTGGGTGGCTGGCTCAGTCGGTTGGGCATCTGACTCTTGATTTTGGATCAGGTAGTCATCTCGGGGTCATGGGTCATGCACTGGGCTCCACACACTCAGCAGGGAGTCTGCTTGAGGATTCTCTCTGTCCCTCTCCTTCTGCTCCTCCCCCTGCTTGCACTCTCTCTAAAATAAATACAAAAAATCTTAAAAAAAAAAAAAAAAAGAAAAAGAAAGACGACAACTGAGCTACAGGGATATGGCACTGTGGATTCTGCATAAAAACAGTAGCCAGCAGTGCTTGGACCTACACCACCACTTCTGCAGACTGAAGGAATTGAAAGACCAGCAGAAGCTCCACCATTGCAAACACTGCTAGTCTATAATAAATGGATTTATGTAACAAAATTGTCTTTTCTTCTGCTTTCCTTTACTCTCAATTTAATCAGTAACCAATCACAGATTTTACCTTTGTAACTGTGCTTTTCTATACATTCTCCAAGAAATAAAAGGCTTATTAAATCTCAGCCCTGTCACTTACATGGCCAAGTTGCTTAACCTCTCAGCATTCATCTCCTTAACAATGTCTCTCACAGAGCACTAAGAAAATGAGGTAACAGGGCGCCTGGGTGGCTCAGTTGGTTAAGCGACTGCCTTCGGCTCAGGTCATGATCCTGGAGTCCCAGGATCGAGTCCCGCATCGGGCTCCCTGCTCGGCAGGGAGTCTGCTTCTCCCTCTGACCCTCCCCCCTCTCATGTGCTCTCTGTCTCTCTCATTCTCTCTGTCTCAAATAAATAAATAGAATCTTAAAAAAAAAAGAAAATGAGGTAACATACTGTGTCCAAAGGATTCAGTATAATGCCTAACACTTTGTTAAAAGACTTATTCATTTTAGAGGGAAACAGAGAGAGGGAGCGGGCGCACACAAGCAGGGGGAGGGGCAGAGGGAGACAAAGAATCCTCAAAGCAGACTCCCCGATGAGTGCAGAGCCTCATGCAGGGCTTGATCCCACAACCCCGAGATCATGACCCGAGTGGACATCAAGAGTTCGACGCTTAACCCACTGAACTACCAGGCACCCAGTGCCTAGCAAGCACTTTCTAATACCTCAAAAACCTGCATCTTTTAACTAATGCCCAACACAAACTACCTGTCCACTCTTCTCTCCCACCCAGCCTTCCATGCAGACTATTAACCATATGGGAACCAGATCTGTGCCTTCCCATGCCCCCTCCTCCACAATGTAGGTGATGGTGACTGGTCTGTTCCCTTCCCAAATACCACTTACTAAAATGTCAACCATTTTCCAAAACCCAGATTAAAATCTTTTTAAACTTGGGCCCCTGGGTGGCTCAGTCAGTTAAGCGTCTGCCTTCAGCTCAGGTCATGATCCCAGGGTCCTGGGATCGAGCACTGAATGGGGCTCCCTGCGCAGTGGGGAGTCTGCTTCTCACTCTGCCCCTCCTCCTGCTTGTGCTCTCTCGCTTGCTCTCTCTAATAAGTAAAATCTTAAGAAAACAAAAAACTTTTTAAACTCTAACTGTGTAGGTCCTCTAATAATCTCCCTCAGTGTTAAACTACACCTCTCTTTGCATGGATATTTGGGTCTCTGCTGCACTGTCCCTAATTTCTAAGTGCTGATGACAGTGAGTGTTTTATTCATACTTTCTTTTATTTTAAATTTTTTTTAATTTTTTTTTTTTTTTGAGAGACAGAGTGGGGGTTGGGTGGGTAGAGGAAGAGAGAATCTTCTTTTTTTTTTTTTTTAAAGATTCTATTTATTTATTTGAGACAGAGAGAATGAGAGAGACAGAGAGCACATGAGAGGGGGGAGGGTCAGAGGGAGAAGCAGACTCCCTGCCGAGCAGGGAGCCCGATGCGGGACTCGATCCCGGGACTCCAGGATCATGACCTGAGCCGAAGGCAGTCGCTTAACCAACTGAGCCACCCAGGCGCCCCGAGGAAGAGAGAATCTTAAGCAGACTCCCTACGGAGCAGGGAGCAAGACAGGGGCTCAATCACAGGACCTGAGGTGAAATCAAAAGTGGGATGCTTAACGGACTGAGCCACCGAGGCGCCCCCATTCATACTTACTTTCTAATAACTCATACAATATACTCTGGTTTCTCCTCAAATGTATAAATCTAATAACTCATTCAAAGAAAATTCCGCTCCAAAAGAGAGTGAATACAGAGACTAAAAACGGAGAAGCATGTGATACAGATTTAAGAATGGTGCAAAACCTGGATAACTGAGGGGGAGGACACGCCTAACCCTTACCTGCAGGCAAGAACCTTGCGAGTTCGGTCTCAGCACCCTTCTGTTTCCGGGCCTTACGGCCTGGCCCGCGCTTCTCCTTCTTCGTAGGGTCCAACTTGCGCCCCATAGCACTGGAGAAAAGAAAAATGGGAGAGGGTAGAGTCGCGCGTGTTGGAAAGGGAAACGGAGACCGCAGACTTAGCGTATTAGAGTGGGAAAGAGGACCGCCTCGGACCTCGACTTAGCAACCCCCAAAGCCCCTCATAGCATGACCAAACCTCCATTCCACGCTCGACCCAGCCCTTGGATCCCACGCCATTTGTACTGCGTCCCCCTCCCAACGCCCCAGTCTGCATCGATGCAGTCAACCTTCCCCGACTTCTTCCACACCCACCCGAAGCCTCGGCTCACCTGAAAAAGGGTCCAGGCACGAGAGACCTCCTCGGTAAGCGGCGCGGCACTCCACGTGCACGCCGAGGCTAAGGTTCGGACACCACACGCCAAGCTAACGTTTCACGCAGGCGCACAGAGGCGCGCTCGCCTCGCGGCCCCGCCTCTTCCGGTCCCTTCTAATCGCCCGCAAACCCGGAACGGACGTTCGCCAGGAATGTGCGCGGGACTGGCGGCGGGGGTGCCGGAGGAAATTCGACGGCGGACAGCTTCACTCACTCCCCGAGGGCGGAGAGAGCAAACAGGACGGAACCGTTTTCAACTTCCCCGCCCTTCCCGCAAAGCGTTTGGCTTCTTGCCTCACTGCAGACTTCAGTGGGATAAACTGGTACCTAGGACCCGCGGCCCTCCGTCTGGCACTCTCCACCCTAAATCTAGTCTCAAGATCATGGAATCCCATGCCATTCACCTCCTTCCAACCCTTTCATTAGGAAACCCGCTTCTTTGACCCCTACCGACCCCTGCTCAGCCCATCAAGTAAGGTCTCTGCCTGGCTTCACAGGCGTAGAGGCCGGAGGAAGACCTCTTGTGTCCTAATTTCACACAAGTTAAAAAACTTCAGCCTTCCTTCGAATAAACACTAAGGCGGTGCTTAGTAGCTGTTAAAAACTTTTCCAAGTACTTTACTAGTTTTATCTTCTCAACTCTATGCAGAAGATATCTTTATTTTATGAGAAATCTACAGCCCAGATAACTTCCTCAGATCACAAAGCCATTAAACAGTGGTACAGGGTATGAACCCAGGTGTAGTTTTGGAGCCCCTCATTTTCCAGGGGGCGGTCATCCTTGGTCCTGAGCACAGAAGGCACATGCACATAGAACATGGCTCTTCTGTAGGATACCGGCACACAAGTTAACCCCCTTCGTTTTCAGGTAACACATTTCCCAGAGCTGCTGTCCATACACACTCATCCACCTGCACCTACACCCACACTGAACCAGAGCACTAAAATACAAGGAAACTTTTATTTTCAATTTTCATCAAGAAATTTGCTGTGGTTTTTTATGCTTTTGGTTCTTTTCCTTTTTTTTTTTTTTTTTTCCACTTTATTTCATTCTAGCTGCTCAGTGGCTGGAGCCGCTGGGTTCCTGGTATTAAAAAGATGCCAACAGAGGTAGCTGTGTCTCGCCCAGGGGCCCGGCCCACTCTGAATACCCCAAAAAAGGAGAAAAGAAAACACAAAATAAACCAACAAAATAAAACCAAAAGGAAGAAGAAATTCAGATCATTTTCTTCAAGCCTGGCGGGAACCCACAACAGTTTGTGTGTAACAGGCGTTACAGTGGGGAGAAGCCAGGGCCCAGAAGAAGGCCAGCCCGCCAGCTCCCTGCAGACGGCGCCGGCGCTACTGCTGCATGTCTCTCCAGCAGGAAGGGCACCACTGCCCCTCGCTCCCTCCCCTTCCCCAGTGCACAGGGGCTGTTCCTTTACAACACGGAAGATGGGGCAGAAGGAAGGAGAGGGTCTCTCAGGCCCCCAGGGGAGAAGCTGGGCAAGGGAAAGTGAGGAAGGTCACTGCTCAGCGGTGGAGGTGGTATCATCGATCCGGGTCTTCACTGCTGCTGGGCTACCTGGAGCAAAAGAGAGCCAAGGGAGTCAGAATCCCAAACCACGGGAAACTACCCAATCCCAAGGGAACTCCCTGGTAAGAGCCCCAATCTGCCCAGTATATGAAACTCGGGGTAGAGAGCAAAGTCACGAGTTCCAGAATGGCTCTGCTGAAACAGCTGGCCGGAAGAAAAGGGTCTACCTGCTGTGGAGTAGGTTCAGGTGCTCGGTTTGCCAGGCGGCTGAGAATGTTGCGCTCTGACATCTGTAACCTCACAGCAACCGGGGGAATCCGGGCAATAGTGGCTGGGAGCCGGGTCACGTCGGCTTTCATGTCACTCAGCAGTTCTTCTAGCTGTTTCAGAACTGCACAGAGGGAAAAAACAGGCGGTGAGCTGTGGTGGTCAAGACTGAGATCCTTCTGGGGCGCCTGGGTGGCTCAGTCGTTAAGCGTCTGCCTTCGGCTTGGGTCATGATCCCAGGGTCCTGAGCCCCCACATCGGGCTCCCTGATCAGCGGGAAGCCTACTTCTCCCTCTCCCACTCCCCCTGCTTGTGTTCCCTCTCTCGCTGTGTCTCTCTCTCTGTTAAATAAATAAATAAAATCTTAAAAAAAAAAAGAGGGTGCCTGGGTGGCTCAGTCGTTAAGCATCTGCCTTCGGCTTGGGTCATGATCCCAGGGTCCTAGGATGGAGCCCCACATCGGGCTCCCTGCTCAGTGGGAAGCCTGCTTCTCCCTCTCCCGCTCCCCCTGCTTGTGTTCCCTCTCTCAAATAAATAAATAAAATCTTTAAAAAAAAAAAGACTGAGATCCTTCTTACCGCAGTGAACCCGGCCCCTCGTTTATTCTCAGTGACCAAGCGAGTGATGTGCTGGAGTGCTGAGTATTGTTTTAGTCACTGAGTCGCCTGACCCACCTCGGCCACACTCGTTCCTATTCCTCATATTGCAGTTCCAACTGTCCATGATGCTATGCATTTTTACATCCCCTAACCCTCACTGTACCTTGCTCCCTCCTGTCTCTTATTTTCTCCACTCCCTGAGAGAAGATTTCTGTTTCCTTTTCTCACCATCTTGGCTATCGGAGCTGTCTTCTCCTTCCTTTGAACCAGCCTCCTTTTCCTCATTTCACCCTCCACCCCCCTCATCATGTTTTAACTTTAATTAGAAATGCTGAAAGGGGGGGCGCCTGGGTGGCTCAGTCGTTAAGCGTCTGCCTTCAGCTCAGGTCATGATCCCAGCGTCCTGGGATCGAGCCCCGCATCGGGCTCCCCGCTCCGCGGGAAGCCTGCTTCTTCCTCTCCCACTCCCCCTGCTTGTGTTTCCTCTCTCGCTGTGTCTCTCTCTCTGTCAAATAAATAAATAAATCTTTAAAAAAAAAAAAAAAAAAAAAAAAAAAAAAAAAAAAAAAAAAAAAAAGAAATGCTGAAAGGGGTCTAGAATTTGACGGGATCTTAATTCACCAGAAGTTAACTCTACAATATCCCAGGTAACACTGTATTATTCTGCTTTCCTTTCCACCTCCGAGAACTTGAATATATTGAGTTAAAAGAGGCAAAGAACTACTGTCCTCGATTGCCTCTAAGATATTAGCTTTCCGAGGAAGAAAGCAAAGATCCCCAGCACATCCTAAGTCCCCAGACAGAGGGGCTCTGAAAAAGGTCTGGAAACCAGCAGTAACTGTGTGTTTGGGCGGGGGGTTGGGGGGGGTAGCGGAAAAAGGCTGAGTCAGCAGGAGGCAGGGGAGCCACTGGCTACCTTTGTGCAGGACCGCATTGGCAGGCTTGTTTCCGGCCATTGACTCCTTGGACAGGTGCTGGTGACTCTCCGCCAAACACTCCACTTCAGCAAA
The DNA here is from genome assembly GCF_002201575.2 of Neomonachus schauinslandi. NCBI lineage: Eukaryota > Metazoa > Chordata > Mammalia > Carnivora > Phocidae > Neomonachus > Neomonachus schauinslandi. The sequence continues at coordinate 96,470,934 of NC_058407.1, read as the reverse complement.
GCGCGTGTTTAGGGCCATGGAAGGGTGAGAGGGGTCCTCTGACATGTTCAGGTAAGCTGCCCGGCGCAGCTGTTCCTCAATCACCAGGGCTTGTTCTAAGAGCTGGAGAACGATAAAGAGGAGAGGGGAGCTGCACGGACACCAGCTTTGCTTATTTCTGATAGGTCTCTCCCAATCGATAAAAAACCTTACCGACGGCTCCCCCACACCCAAGCCCTTCAACATCACGTTACTTTGTTTACTCCCATTTGGAAGTTCATATTTCTAAAACTCTTTGCCCTTTATGGATTCGCTTATACAAAAATGATTAAAAATTCAGTCCAGAAAATAGATCGTATAAAAAATTAATTATCACAAGTAACTGCACCTCCCAGAGATACTGTTAACATGTTGAGGTTTTTCCTTGCATCTGTATTTCTTAAGTAGCTGAGGTCACTCTATATACCTGTTGTGTTTTCACTCAAAGTTCCATGGCAAAAACCTTCATTATAACTGCCCTTCATAAATGATTTTTAATGGTTGCGTGGTAGTCCGTCCTATGGCTATACCTACACCACATCGTATTACTTAAGTTGTTTTACTTTTTAAAAGTATTTGTTGTTTCTTTTATCTCCGTATCTCACTCCCATTCCTTTCTGTCCCCAACAGGCAATGCTTCTACTATACTTACTGCGTGGCTTCGTGCAGGTGTTCTTGAAGACTGAGTTTTGTTTCATGTGCACATTTCTTATTTATAGAATGTTGTTCTGTACACATAAAAAGCCTTTTATCCCTTTCCCCACTTCAGATCTTTTCAAAACGTTCAATTTATGTTGTTCTAACACATCTATTTCGTTCCTTCTAACTGTTGCTTAAAATGCTCCATGATGTGAATCCACATTTTACCTATCCACACTCCCAGTCAATGTCCCAGGCAAACAGCTAGGTTACTTCCGGGCCCCACCCCCAAAAATCATACTGCAATGAACACTTACACAAGTCACCTGACGGAGCTATGTAAAAGGTTCTTTGCAATATATTCCAAGAGACAGAATGTTGATTCAGAAGTTATAAGACTTAATTTGCTCAAGTATCCATCCACTGGTTCTTAAAGACAATAAAGCCATTAGGGGTCAGGAAACAGGACAGTATGAGAATAATGGGCTGTTGTTTCTTCCACAAGACATGCTCCATCGAGCAGAGTAATTTATCCCCAGACTGACCAAGCATCTACTTTCGATCTACATACCCTGTGTCTCCTTCACTGCCTCCTCCTGTCCCAAACTATGAGCTTTCTCCAGGATCATGGCCCTCGGCTTGCTGCTGTTCTTTTAAAGAACTCCCTTAAGTGATTTCTCCTCTCCCAGTTCAGCCAGCCCCTCCGTGCAAAGGGATCTGATGCTTTTCAAACCTGCATTTCAAGCACTGAGTGTTCTGATTCCACTCATGTGTGGTTGATCACTCCTTGATCCCACTTGTTTATGGTGTGAGGGGTAGGTAGTGGGAGGATATTAGTTAGGACTTTTCTAAAATTGAACTTACTCTTTCTACAAACTGCTCCCTCTCCTCACCTCCCTGATCTGTCAATGGTAATTTTTCTCAGTGACTCGGGCTCAAAACTTTAGTTTTATATCTCAAATCCATTAAGTCAAGAGTCAGCAAACTGTGTTTTTGTATGGCCCAAGAGCTAAGAATGGTATTTTTACATTTTTAAATGGTTGGAAAAAAATCAAAATAGTTTGTGACACTTTATAAAAAATACATGTTCAAATTTTCCTATCAACAAATAAAGTTTTATTGGAACACATTCATACTTCTTCGTTTAGAACCTATGGCTGCTTGCACACTATGACAGAGTATTTGCAACATGTGTGTCCCACAGGGCCTGAAATAGTTATTATCGGGCCCTTTAACAGAACAGACTTGCTGGCTCTACAATAAAGCAGTAAATCCTATCAATTATTTGGTCTCTTGTCTCCCTTTACCTTATCCTTTTCATTTTCTACAACCAGCATCACACCCAGCCCTTACTACCTCCTGACCATCGGACAGTTCTATAATCTCATGAGTGTTCGGTTTCCATTTCTCCTGCCGTATTAAAACTCTTCATGAACCTTCAATGGCTGCCCGTTAACTATAGGGTAAAGTCCAAACTCTTATCTGGTGCCAAAAACCCACCTACTAACCTCTAGCCCTTACCTCACTCTCTAATCTACCTCCCACTATCACCCAACACAAATGTTTTCTACAGCTCAACTGTAGAAACTACTTGCTGCCTCCAAACACCATAAGCTCTGCTGCCCCTAGGCCTTTGCCCTCCTTAATCCTGTTGGTTCAAACAACCTTCCGCTTCTATCCAGCTATCTCTAGGACATTCATCAAAACTTCATTCCAATACCATCTTCTCCATGAAGCCGTCCAGGAGCTCTCTGGGCTCCCCAAATTCCCCCGGGGAACTTCCGTATGGATCTCTCCCAATACACAGAGTGGCATTCATTTGATCACACATTTGCCTCTACCTTAAACCAAAAGCTCCTTGAGATCAGGCACCATGCCTTATTTGTCTTTGTATCCTCGTGCTACTCCCCATTGCTTGGCACATGATGTTTAAAGGTTCACTAGTGTACATTTCTTATCCCCCCAGTGATACTCAGTTTAAAACTCACATGTCTCGTCTTCGTGGTATCCCATTTTGATGGTCTGCACACAGTTGCCCTCAACATACATTTGCTGAATTCCAGACTGAGACTCCCCTCAGTCCTGGGTTTACTAACCCTAGCGATTCTGAGAATGAACTCTACCTTTGCATCTCCTCTTTGCAACCACCCTACCCCTTATCCACAGAGGGGCTCTCAAACCCACTGACAGCCCTCCCTCTTCAGAAGTCCAATTTAATCCCACCTCTGTATCTTTCCTTAATACTCTAACCTACAGTGGTCCCCTGACACATCCACTGCACGTCTGTGTCATTTATTAGTTTTCATTTATTTATTTTTAAGTAGGCTCCATGCCCAATGTGGGGCTCGAACTCACAACCCTGAGATCAAGAGTCGCATGCTTTACTGAGCCAGCCAGGTACCCCTTCATCTGTGTCATTTATCAGGCATGGTCATCTTCCGACTTGAAGAGCTGGTTAATTTTCAAGTCTGTATGTCTTGATTTCTTTTTAATTTTTTTTTTATTTATTTACGTAATCTCTACCCCCAACACGGGGCTCAAACTCACAACCCTGAGATCAAGGGTCGCATGTTCTCCAGACTGAGCCAGCCAGGCGCCCCTGTTAAGTCTTGATTTCTAGTATTTAAGATACTTGGGAGCACAACATTTCACAGAATACAAAGAGTTAAGCCAAGTACACTGGAGAATATACTAGATAGTAAGTCTGCACGACCAGACTCCCTCCTCTCTAGTCCCTTCTGCATTTCAAAGACTGTCACTTCAACACCATATTCCTCCTCATCCTGCTCACCTTGAACCTTCGGGCTAGAAATTTATTCTTGATCTCTAAGAAATTGCCACGATTCATTTCACCCTTGAAAGGTTCATTGAGGATGGCATAGCGTGGGTCATTCTGGATGTCCTGCCACCGGGCATAGCCATGGCTTTTGGAAAACTGTTCAGGAAAAACAAAACAAGGAAAAGTAGGAACCTCACACAGTGAGACCTTTAGAACCCTTCACCGAGAACCTCAGCCTAGACTCAGGCAAAGGATACTTTATGATGCCAGCCAGCAGCCAGTAGTCATGCCGCCGATGCCAGATCTCGTAAGTCTTCTTGGTGACAGTGGCTGCCCGCTCCTCATTCTGCCAAAGGGAGTGCAACTCTGAAGAGGAATTTGGGGAAGGTTGAGGAGAAAAAGAAAGGCAAATATCTGTAAGAATGCAAAAAGCTATTTATTCCTGCCCCCACAGATGCCATCTTAGGAGTACACCTCTGGCTTTCCAACAGAGGCAGAGGAAGGTGCAATCGACTCGGCAGTCCCTCATCTGGTAGAGGTGAAGTCTTTGTACCCTTGCTTCTGACTAGAACCCTAATTTCACTTCAGATCCTTCTAACCCCAGTTGGTCCCTCATTGTCATACCGGTAAAACCACCATCCGCGATGTTGAACATGAAACGCTGTTTAATATTTTTTTTCTGCTTCTCATCATTCAGGTCCTTAGGGGTCTCTCCATTCTGAAGCATCACCTCCTTTTTCTCTTCTTCTTCTTTCTTCTCTTCTACAGGACATGCAGAAAAAAAAAAAAATGTCAGCTCCAGGCAGAAGCATAGCACCTTGGCCCTTACCCACAGCATTCTATGCTCTAAGTATCCAGCCACCTCCACCCTTTCTCCACACAGGTATTTCTCAAAGCTGGAAAAAGGTGCCACTGGCCCATAATAATCATATGCAGGGACAGATTAAGTCTTTTAGCTTGGGATAAAGTAACTATCTGGGTGTGGATGGGGAGAAGCCAGCAGGGTGTCCCAGAAATAAAGCCCTTGCATGTAGTTTTAGAGTCCTTTACAATCACAATCAGCTTTCTCCAAACACTCACCTTTGTCCTCTACCACAATGGGGGTCAGATCTACTGCTGACTTCTCCTCTACCTTCTCCACGTCAGCAACACCTGGGGGGGGGAAACAGATGGCACTGAGAGTGTATAAAGAAGAAGGTTCTGGGGTGTCTGGCTGGCTCAGTCGGTACAGAGCATGCAACTCTTGATCTTGGGGTTGTGAGTTCAAGCCCCATGATGGGTACAGAGGTTACTTAAAAATAAAATCTTTAAAAAAAAAAAAAAAGGAAAAAAAGAAGGATGTTCTCCTCTGACCCACACCATAGCCAACCAGAACAGTCTTAACCCTACATCAATGATTAATGTCATAAGAGATGTCTTAAGGGGTTAAAAACCCTCAAGTTAAAATCAAGGGTGCAGGATTCTCCAGTGTGTCCCTTCCTCCTGATATGTCCTTAGCCCAGCTAGAAGTCCAAGAGCTTCATAGGGATCTGGATGTAATAACTTGAAAATGTGGATACCTTTGGGCTCTGTCTCCATCGGTTCCTCTGTTCTCTCCTTCACCTCTGCCTTTTCCACTTTCTCCTCTCCCTCGGGAGGTTCAACAAGGACTTTTTCGTCCTCTGAGGCAGGGGCAGGGGTTTGTGTACACTTCAAAGGAAAAAATACAGAAGCTGAGGCAGATAGACCAGCAACAGAAAGGATGAGTGGGCTTATCCATTTATCTTCGGTATGGCATCCAGTCACTCCCCCAGCTCTTACCTCAACGGTGGCCTCGGGGGCTGCAGACTTAACCTCCTTTTCTCCTTCTGCACTCTCTTCCTCTTTAAGGCTATTCTCCTCTATTTTTATCCCATCCTCTGCAGATCAATAGAAGTCAATTAATTAGGAAGAAGGTTCGAGATCAGAGAGAAGGTCACGCCTTCTCAGTTGGTCTCATCTTTAATTGTCCTCTCGTGCCTTTAAGAGCCAGCCCTATTCTTAGGACGGCTCTCCTAAACTGAGAGGGAGATTGCTGTGTGTCCTGCCAGACTCCCCTGTCAGAGCTGAGCACAAGAGAGCAGAAAAAGCACTGGCAAGGACAGAAAAGGACAGTACAGGCAGACTTACCAGCAGGTGGGGCAGGTGCAGGGGTATTGGGTTGTGTGTCCCCTGGAGTGGAGGGTGTAGGAGTCTTTGGGGAAGGTGACCCTGGCTGAGACATTTTCTTGTTTTCTTCTACTTCAGCAAGTTCAGGCATGCTCCAGCGCCCATTGACATGTTCAAACTCCTGAACCTGTAGCAATGGGACAAGAAAGTGAAGATCCAATTCCAGCTCTAGGCTCCTTTCCTGTTGGCCCTCTAGTTTCCCCTAGAAACCCTGAACAATGCAGAGGGGCTCACCTTCTTTCGAATCAAGGACATGACACCAATCCTAGTAAGGACATGCTGGCGAGACAGGCCTTCTCGGGGGACACCATCAGCAAAGGTCTCAGCCCCATCTGCTCCTGGCTCACATAAATGTCGCATGAAAAGAGATACATAAGCCCTGTAGTAAAGAAGTGAGAAATGAGTTAAACAGCAATAAGGCCAACTCCTAGATGAGATCTTTCCCACTTATCCTCGACAATAACTCTGGCTCCATCTTGACATAAAGCCTGCCATCACACTGAAGGCCAGTTCTCCAGACCCCACACCACGCCCTGGGTTCTCCTCCAGGGAAGCTAGGAACACAAAGAACCCTATTACTAACAGCTACACCTGCCAACTTCAACAGAGAAACTGCCAATCTCTGCACAGCCTGGACTAGTACCGTGGAATGACCACAGATCAAAAGCTCTTGCTTGGGGGGCCTGGGTAGCTCAGTCAGTTAAGCGTCTGCCTTCAGTTCAGGTCCTGATCCCAGGGTCCTGGGATTGAGCCCCGCTGAGCCCCGCATCAGGCTCCTTGCTCTCTCTCGCTATCTCTGTCGTTATCTCTGTCTCTCTCTCAAATAAATAAAATCTCAAAAAAATAAAAAGAATAAAAAAAAATAAAAGCTCTTGCTCTACATCAGTCATTCCAGCTCTCAACTTACTTGAACTCTTTCTCTGATTTGCCTCGCAGATCTCTCACAAGCCACTGGGTGGTAAAAGCATCCTGAGGTGGCATCCCATATCTCATAATTGCATTAAGAAAGGCTTTTCGCTGACGAGCATTAAAGCCAAGTACCTAGAGAAAGAAGGCGCCTAGGTGAGAGGGAGCAGGCCTTACTCCATCAAAGACCAAGTATCTAGCACTCACCCACCCTCTCCCTAGACTTATATGACACTCACTTCAATATTCCCACCAACACGGGCCAACAGAGGAGGCAATGGCTTATCTTTATCATTCCGCAGGCCCTTACGACTGGGCCTGCGGGGAGCTGTAAGAAGAGAAGGATACGTGAGTGACACTGGTAGGGGTGTTAATCAAAGCGATATTTAAAAAGCTAGCAGAAAGGCATAGCTCTCACCTTCTGAGCGTTCATCAAAGTCTTCATCACCTTCCTCTGAGGCCACTGAATAATCGGACTGGTTGTCGGACTGGTCGTCCTGCCAATCTGGAGGGAGAGAGGGCAGATGAGCGGGGCCCACTGCTCTAGTGGAACGGCCCATGGGTGGGGGGCGGGGCCGGCCACACACACCTCGGTCCTCCTGGGAGCCATCATTGTAGTTGACCTGTTTACGGATTCTTTTTCCTTTGCCCAGATTTCGGGCTAGATCTTCTTGCTGCTGCTCATAATGGTGCCGCAGCAATTTCTCCCAGTAGTCAGGATCCACACTTTCTTCCTGTTTTATGATTTCTCGTTCTACCTCCTCTTCCTCCTGGGACAGAGGGAGGGCCAGGACTCAGGGGTGCTGAAGTCAGCACCACCAGCTACCCCTGGTCCTCACAGTTCCCATTCTGCTAGCTCCTTTTCAGGACTGGACTCTGACATACTTAGTGTGCCTGCTTGGACCTAAGAACTTAAAAAGAAATTTAATTGACAGGACATGGGTCCTCATAATTACATACAGATTAGCAGTCAACATAACTAAAGAAAAACATGGGATGACACTGTTATCACAAAAGAATGAAGAGACAGTATGCTTTCTTCTAACCCCTTTGACTGATACCTATACCGCTGGGAGACAGCAAAATGTAGAAAAGAGAGGTTAGATAGGAAGGCAGAACGGAAGGGCTTCTGAAATGCTGCAAAAGATTTCTTAAGACATAAAGTAGAAGGGCCATAAGCTCTTCTGTTCATTACTTCATAAAAGTTTGCCAACTATGTGCAAAAAAACAAAGCAAAAAACCCAAACAAATTATACATACATATCCTATGTCCCAGTAACGTTTATGCTCCTCTGAAATTCTTGTATTTTTTTCAAACACTTCAGGACCAGTAATTGATTCCAAATCCCTCACATCAGAACTAAACCACTACTAACAGCATAGTAACAGAAACAACCTAAATGCCCATCATTATGGAACTAACCGAACAAATTCCTGGTGGTGGGGAGTGGGCAGAATGGGTGAAGAGGGTCAAAAGGTACAAACTTCCAGTTATAAACAAGTCCTGGGGATGCAATGCACAGCCTGGTAACTACAGTTAATAACACTGTATTACATACTGGAAAGTTACTCAAAGTGGTTTTTTTGTTTGTTTGTTTACTTGAGAGAGAGAGAATGCACACATATGAGCAGAGGGAGAAGTAGGCTCCCCACTGAACAGGGAGCCTGATGTGGGACTTGACCCCAGGACCGAGATCATGACCTGAGCCAAAGGCAGACGCTTAACCAATTGGGCCACCCAGGTGCCCTCAAAGTAGATCTTAAAAGTTCTCATCACAAGAAAAAAATTGTATTAAGTATGCATGGTGACAGTTGTTGACCAGACTTATCATGGTGATCATTTCACAAAATACACAAATATTGAATCAATTTGTTGTATACCTAAAACTAACATTAATGTTGTCTGTCAGTTATAACTCAATCTTAAAAAATAAATAAGCTACAGTACTTCCAAACAAGGATATATTATGCAACAAGAAAAAAGGGAAGGGGAGTCTGGGCTGGCTCAATCAATAGAGCATGCAACTCTTGATCTCGAGGTTGTAAGTTTGAGCCCCACAGTGGGTGTAGAGATTACTTAAAAAAATAAAATCTTTAGGGGGCGTCTGGGTGGCTCAGGCTGTTAGGCATCTGCCTTCGGCTCAGGTCATGATCTCAGGGTCCTGGGATCGAGCCCTCCATCGGGCTCCCTGCTCAGCAGGGAGTCTGCTTCTCCTTCTCCCTCCGAAGCTCCCCCTCTGCTTGTGCTCTTTCTCTCTCTCACCCTCTCATTCGCTCTCTCTCTCAAATAAAATTTTTTTAAAAATAAAATCTTTTTGGGGACACCTGCGTGGCTCAGTCATTAAGCATCTGCCTTCGGCTCAGGTCATGATCCCAGAGTCCTGGGGTCGAGCCCCGCATCGGGCTCCCTGCTCAGCGGGAAGCCTGCTTCTCCCTCTCCCACTCCCCCTGCTTGTGTTCCCTCTCTCACTGTGTCTCTCTCTCTGTCAAATAAATACAATCTTTAAAAAAAATAAAAATAAAAATAAAAAAATAAAATCTTCTTTGGGGCGCCTGGGTGGCTCAGTCATTAAGCATCTGCCTTCGGCTCAGGTCACGATCCCAGGATCCTGGGATCGAGCCCCGCATCGGGCTCCCTGCTCTGCGGGAAGCCTGCTTCTCCCTCTCCCGCTCCCCCTGCTTGTGTTCCCTCTCTCACTGTGCTTCCCTCTGTCAAATAAATAAAATCTTTTTTAAAAATAAATAAAATCTTTTTTAAAAATTTGAAAAAAAAAAGAGGAGGGGAGGTCTTTATGTACCAATTTGGACTAAATCTCCAAGATTGATTGAATGATTGATTGATTTAAAGATTTTATTTACTTACTTGAGAGAGAGAGAGCAGAAGCAGAGGGTAGTGGCAGAGGGAGAGAGGGGAGAGGGAGAGGGAGAAGCAGACTCCCCACTGAGCAGGCATCCCAATGAGGGGCTCGATCCCAGGACTCTGGGATCATGACCTGAGCCAAAGGCAGACGCCTAACCACATGAGCCACCCAAGCACCCCTTATTTATTTATTTTTAAAAGATTTTATTTATTGAAAGCGAGTGCAAGCAGAGGGGGGAACAGGGGCAGAGAGGGAGGGAGAAAGAAACCCAACAGACTCCCCACTGAGCTCAGAGCCTGGTGGGGCGGGGGGGGGGGCTCAATCCCACAACCCTGAGATCATAACCTGAGGCAACATGAAGAGTCAGATGCTTAACCAACTAAGCCACACAGATACCCCTAAATCTCTAAGATTTATTAAGTGGACAAAAGCAAGGTACAGAACATTATGCATAACAAACTACTTTGTGTTTAAAAGAAAAAGGGAGGGGCGCCTGGGTGGCTCAGTTGGTTAAGCACCCAAGCAACTAACTCTTGATTTCGGCTCAGGTCAAGATTTCAGGGTTGTGAGATCGAGCCCCATGTCGGGCTCCATGCTGCGCCTGCTTAGGATTTTCTCTCTCTCTCCCTCCCCCCCCGCCCCATTTTGTGCTCGTGTACTCTCTCTCAAAAAAAAAGGAAAAGGGAAAAAGGTGTTTGTGCGTGTATGTGAGCACATGCACATGTGCATATATATGGATAGATATACATGTAACTTGTATGCACATAAAACACCTTTAGAAAAATATACAAGAAACTGAAAACATCAGTTATCTCCAGGGAGGGAATTAGATGGAAAAGAGATACCTTGTACCTTTTGAATCTTGACCAGTAAATCACTCTTTATTCAAAAAATATGATTTATAAAAGGTAAACAGCAGCTACAGTTACTTATGAGAGAGGACCACCTATATACCTGAGTAGCTGAGAGCAGAGGTTATCAATGGGAGGACCCCCTGCCCTTCCCCAACACTCAGCATGTGCTGCCCCAGCCAATCACCCCCATGCAGCCACTGCCCTGACAGAAACCCGGAGCACCTTACAGGAGGGCTGCTGTGATTGAATACCACTGGTCCACAGACCGAGGTCAGAATTTTCAGCCACAGTTACACACAACCGAGGCTGGCCGCACCACCTCCCGAGGAGAACAAAGATAATGGGTATATGTGAGAAAAACATAGCAAGGGGGATGGTTTTGAGTGAGAAGGGTGAGAAGGGTGAGAAAAGGGAAAGACTACCAGAAATCTATGTCAATTCAAAGAACCCTGAGTTGAGTGGTCTAAAGGGGGGCGACCAGAAGAGAAAGTAATTTTGTTTTTTTTTTATTTTATACTTCACTTCCAGGAGAAAAAATTATTAAAGAAGCCACACATTTATCAGTTTTAGGTTTTTTGTTTTTGGTAAAAAAGATCCAGAAAAGGAAGAGAAGAGAAAAAGGGAAAACAATTCTAATGTTTTAAAAAGTACAGGGAAGTAGGCTGCTTAGATATGTATCTCATCTCTTGCCTTTTCTCCAAAGAGACTTGAGATAGCAATCAGAAGTTTATTTGTAGGGTTAATAAAATACGTAAGCGAAAATGAGATTCTGATAAGGAAGAGCTAATATACATAAAAGTTTTCAGTGTGAAATTTGGCTGTGAGTTTCCTGACAGCCACAGCAAAAATGAGAGCATGACTGCCCATACGTGATAGTATTTATTTTCAAAGGAATAGATAGATCAATTCATCAATGTACTTACTGACTTACCTACAGATGTTTTCCTCTTGTCTCAAATACCATCCTGGTCTCAATAACAATTTCCAGACCAATCACCAAGCACAGCATTGCCTTGGACTCATACTCACCCCCATCTCTTCTTCCCGTACCACGTACTGGGCCACTTTGAACGAGCTCAAATATTCATTCATGCCCTGCAATTCTGTGTCTTCTGTCTCATCCTGATTACGGTCCAGAAGTCGCTCAATGGCCTTGTCATCATAGTGGATAACACTGCTATCTTCTCCCTCTTTGTTGTCTCCTCCTATAAAGAATCAGAGGTCCACACCCTCAAAGTCAGCTTCAGCAGCTGCAGTGGTAAAAAATCCCACAGGACCCTAAGGCCAAGTCTCAAGACCCTAAGTATCAAATATATCCTTTCGAGAGGCCAAACCCCACACCAAAACAAGTTTTCCTGCTAGCTTACCTCCGTCTGTGGCTTCATCCTTAAATAGTTCCTCAGTGCCAAACTTGAGGATGTCATCAAGCTCCTGTTTGGACATGGATCCAGTCTTGGAGCCCAGCCCGGGCCGAACCACGAGATGCGTCAGCATCATCTTCTTCTTTGCCACCTGCGTGATGCGCTCCTCCACTGACGCACGGGTCACAAACCGATATATCATCACCTTCTTATTCTGCCCAATACGGTGAGCTCTGCTAAAAGCCTGAAGTTGGGCACAAAACAAAGTCAGAAACTGAAATAACCATATTTTCCGGCTTCTGCTCTTGCCCTGACATCCACATAATAAGCTAAATCCAGCACGAGGCAGCTTGCTTTCACATGAAACTCTAGAACTCACCCCCCGCCCCAGACCCCACCCTCCATCATGTTACTCCAAATAAGACCACAGCTAACCCAAACTCTCTGGCTCACAATAAGGTAAAAGACATAAAAAGAATCTAATGTTTCCCCCTGAAACAACTAATTCCAGATGGTGGAGTCTTCGCAGAGAACACTTGCATTACCAGTGAGTTACTGTATACAAAGACCGCTACCTCTGCTCACCTGGATGTCATTATGGGGGTTCCAGTCAGAGTCATAGATAATAACTGTGTCTGCAGTGGCCAGATTGATTCCAAGGCCGCCGGCTCGAGTGGAAAGCAGGAAGCAGAACTGTTGAGCACCCGGTGCTAAGAAAGGAACCAAAACACCATTAGAAGTGTCTCCTAAGGGGTGCCTGGGTAGCTCAGTCGTTAAGTGTCTGCCTTCGGCTGGGGTCGTGATCCCAGGACCCTGGGATCAGCCCACCTCGGGCTCCCTGCTCAGCAGGAAGCCTGCTTCTCCCTCTCCCACTCCCCCTGCTTGTGTTCCCCCTCTCGCTATGTCTCTGTCAAATAATAAAATCTTTTTAAAAAAAATCCATGTAATGAGCCACATTAACAGGTTAAAAAAAAATTCTGATTGTCTCAACAGATATGCAAGTGCATCAGATAGATTTCTAGCATTTATTAATGATCAAAAATCTTACATTAAGGGGCGCCTGGGTGGCTCAGTTGTTAAGCGTCTGCCTTCGGCTCAGGTCATGATCCCAGGGTCCTGGGATCAAGCCCCACATCGGGCTCCCTGCTCCACAGGAAGCCTGCTTCTCCCTCTCCCACCCCCCTGCTTGTGTTCCCTCTTTCACTGTGTCTCTCTCTGTCAAATAAAAAAATAAAATCTTAAAAAAAAAAAAAAAGTGTCTCCTGAACTCCAATTAATAAATGTAGAAGGCATGTCAGAAATACAAAACATCATCAGGCAAACACCACGGTAGTAATCACTGTAAGCAAGGTCCACAGACGGATGCTGAAATCAATGTGCAAGTTTAAAGAGAAAAGGTGCATGACCATAGTCTCGAATACCTCCCTCATCCAGTTATGGAATGGGTAAGTCATGAGGGTGAAAGGCAGACACAGAGAATACACTCAGTAATACTGTAATAGCGTTGTATCACGACAGAAGGCAGCTACACTCATGGTGAGCCTTGTCCAATCACTACCTTGCACAGCTGACACCAATGTAACACTCTTGTGTCAACTATACTTCAAATTAAAAAAAAAAAAAAAGACATTTATCAGTATTAATTCTAATGGGAAAAAGAGTAAGTTTACCGTCGAGAAACTAAGTAGATACGACGAACTTAGTGATCAAGGTTAACATCCCCAGTAATGGGACATTAGCAACATCACGTCCTCCCCCTGATATGATGCAATGAAAAGAATACAGCACTGCTTCTATGGCATTCTTGCCCAAAATGTCTACTAAGCTCAACCTGCTATGAGAAAACACCGGACAAACCCAAACTTAAGATATTCTAGGGGCGCCTGGGTGGCTCAGTCGTTCAGCGTCTGCCTTCAGCTCAGGTCATGATCCCAGGGTCCTGGGATCGAGCCCTACCTCGGGGTCCCTGCTCTGCAGGAAGCCTGCTTCTCCCTCTCCCACTCCCCCTGCTTATGTTCCCTCTCTCGCGGTCTCTCTCTGTCAAATAAATAAAATCTTTAAAAAAAAAAAAAGAGAGACATTCTATAAAATAACCAGTGATCCTTGCAAGTACCAATGGCATGAGAGCAAAGAAAAGAATGAAGAACTGTCACAGATAGGAAAGAGACACAACAACCAAATGCAATGGGGGATCTGGTATTGGACCCTGAAATATGGAAAAGGACATTAGGAGGAAAACTGGTAACATTCAATTAAGATCTACAGTTCAGTTACTAGTATGCCATCAATCATCACTTCCTGCTTTTGACAGTTATACTGTGATTATGTAAGGGGTTATTATTAAGAGAAGCTAAGTGAAGAACATATATGAACTCTGTATTATTTTTTCCTACTTTTAAGTCCAAAATTATTTTATTATTTTATTTTTTAAAGATTTTATTTATTTATTTGACAGAGAGAGACAAAGCAAGAGAGGGAACACAAGCAAGGGGAGTAAGAGAGGGAAAAGCAGGCTTCCCGCTGAGCAAGGAGCCCGATACGGGGCTCGATCCCAGGGCCCCGGGATCACAACCTGAGCCAAAGGCAGACGCCTAACAACTAAGCCACCCAGGCACCCCCAAAATTATTTTAAAATAAAAAATGAGGGGTGCCTGGCTGGCTCAGTCGGAAGAGCGTGCAACTCTTGATCTCGGGGTCATGAGTTCAAGCCCTACGGTGGGTGTAGAGATTAATAAAAAAATAAATAAACTTTCTAAAAACTAACTTAATCAAACTAGAAATAAGAAGGAGGGGGAAGAATGGGAGGAGTGGCAGCTACGGAGACAGGTATGCCACATATTTGCGAACTGAGCTTGGTAAAGTCTTGGTCCCTCTCTGGGACTCAAGATACAACGAAGAGGGGTAAATAAAATGCTCTTCGTGTGGCAAAAAGAATGAAGACTCCAAACGGAAAAAAAAAAATCTGCCAGGAATAGTCCAAAACATCCTTTCAATCAAGGCATTCAAAAGCTTTATTCTTCCATATCACAATTGACAAAAACTCTAAAGAACCATAAAGAAAAGCAGACAGACAAAAACAAGTGATCCAGGAGCGCCTGGGTGGCTCAGTCGTTAAGCGTCTGCCTTCGGCTCAGGTCGTGATCCCGGGGTCCTGGGATCAAACCCCGCATAAGGCTCCCTGCTCCGCGGGAAGCCTGCTTCTCCCTCTCCCACTCCCCCTGCTTGTGTTCCCTCTCTCACTGTGTCTTTCTCTGTCAAATGAATAAATTAAAAAATCTTAAAAAAAAAAAGAACAAGTGGTCCATACAAAGACATGAGTCAATGAGAATGCATGGACTAAAACCACTCCCTCCCACTTACCATTGAAGCGATCAATGGCCTCTTGCCGCATGTTCCCAGTGATCCCACCGTCGATACGTTCGTACTTATAACCTTCATGTTCCAAGAAATCCTCCAACAGGTCCAGCATTTTGGTCATCTGGAAAAGGAGCACAGTTCAGTGAAGGGGGAGTCAGATGACAGTTGCTTTCCTCGCGTCGCTGAGGGCAGTCTACTGCTTTCTCCTCAAGCTCCCAGCCCAGCCCACACAATACCTGAGAGAAGATGAGTACACGGTGCCCACCCTCCTTAAGGTTCTTGAGCATCTTCTGAAGCAGCAATAATTTCCCCGATGCTCGGATGAGGGCACTGCCATCATACATGCCATTAGGCATTTTAGGGGCTTCCTGAGGAAAGAAGCCAAAAAGAAACAAACACTGAGCCAAATGGAGCAACTCCAGCGCAGCGGGGGCCGAGAGGAGACAGGGCGTACCATCGCAGCCACAGGGAAGAGGTATGGGTGGTTGCAGCACTTCTTCAGATCCATCACCACATTTAGCAGAGAGACCTGGTTGCCACCACCTCGAGCATTGAGTGCTTCAAAATTTCGAGTAAGAATGTACTTGTAGTATTTCCTACATGGACAAGATGGAGAGAGAAGTCAGACTCGAGAGCCTTTAGAGGACTCTTAACCTTTATATGACTCATGACACAGTCCCAAGGTCTGAGATCTTCCTTCCAACACATCTCACTTTAGGACCTAACGGCTGGAAACCTAACAGGCACCACCGCCAGCACCATCACGTGAAGGAAGGTATTTAACTACATAAGAACTACGGCATGAGGTTTCTGTGTGATCTCGCTTGCTCCCATCACCAGATGCCTGGCAGCAGAGTACAGGAAGGAATCAGAAACACTCTGCAGACTAGTAGGTGTCTAACTACTTGGACAAAATGGAGTCAATGCTTCTGTCCCTTCTGACTCACTTCTGCATAGGGCTCAGCTCCACGCGCACAATCAGTTCTGTCTTGGATGGCATATTCTTGAACACATCAGCTTTGAGCCGCCGCAACATATGAGGGCCCAGCATGTCATGCAGTTTTTTAATCTGGTCCTCCTTGGCAATGTCGGCAAACTCCTCCAAGAAGCCTTCCAAGTTGCTTCAGAAAGAGAAAGGAAAGTGATATAGGAAATGGGCAACAGGAAGAATTAGAAGCAGAATTATCAGCTGATTATGGAGAAACACACACTTACTGGAATCTCTCGGGGGTGAGAAAGTTGAGCAGATGAAACAATTCTTCTAGATTGTTTTGTAACGGAGTCCCGGTCAGCAACAGCTTGTGTTGGAGTGAGTAACCATTTAACACCCGGAAGAACTGGAGAAGCATATGGAGAAGGTGAAATTCAGTGAAAAGAGAAATCTGGGAGATGTCTGCAAACCTGAGCTGTTTCACTGCCCAATGGTTAAGCCTCCACCCCGCCCCCCCCCCCATCTCCATCCCCCTTTTAAGGCCTGGCCACCAAGAGGAATCACAAGTGAGGAGGGAAGGCAGAGACTATTTGACCCTTTCCTCTCCTCCCAGGTCCTCCCCTTAAGGAGTAGGTGGTACTAGAAAACTCAAACCAGAGGCAATAACCTCCCTCCCTTCACTCTCACCTTTGACTGATTGTTCTTGAGCCGATGCGCTTCATCCACAATGAGGCAGGCCCAATCAATGGAACCCAAGATAGCCATGTCAATGGTAATCAACTCATAGGATGTCAGCAGCACGTGGAATTTCACAGATGCCTCTTTCTGCACAAAGAGGCAACCTGGTCACTAACGTTCAACCCCTCCAGTGAAGGTTAACCCAAGGGACTTATGGGGTTTTCCCTCCTCCCAACTGTTATCCTTCTGCCTCACCGCAGGGACTAGAGTCAGAAGAAAGCCGACTAAGACCGCAGCAACAACTCCCTCTAGGGTGGTCTTCCTCCCACTGAGATACCTTCATGCGAGAGGCTTTCTTGCCACCACGAATGGCATTGTCTTCAAAGGAGAACTCATTCTCTCGGATGATGGCACGGCTGTCTTTGTCACCCACGTAGGTCACCACATACATATCTGGAGCCCACATTTCAAACTCCCGCTCCCAGTTGATGATGGTAGAAAGAGGGGCACTCACTAGGAAGGGGCCTTTGGAATGACCCTTGGAGAAAGAAGAGAAGTGGCGGAGTAAGGACTGCGAGCCCCAGCACCCATCTCTACCACTGCCCCCAAGGCCGGCTGAGAACTGGCATGTGTGCTGCTACTCCTACCCTCACCTTTGTCTACGCAGGAGAACGCCTGGCCTACTCCTTCCCACTGCACACCCACCTTTACAGAGAGTTTAGAACCCGACCCCATCCTGTAAATCTTTCTGTGCTAATTCCACTCACAACTCTGCTTATCTAAGAGCTTAAGACTGAGGCTCTATGCATTCACCAATGATTCTACCCAGGGCTCCATCCCTTCAATCCATCTCTGTGTACGTGTGTCTATCTTACTGTCATTCAACAATGTTCTTCAAGTTCCGTGACCAATTTTTTCCTTCCTTTTTCTCTCTCCTCAAGAGCGTGAAGAAACCACAAACACAAAATACCCACATACTAAACAACTAACAGCCCAGCGTTCCTACCTCCTTGTAGAGAGAATAGAGGAAGACTGCTGTCTGGACAGTCTTCCCAAGGCCCATCTCATCAGCCAAGATGGTGTCGGTGCCTTGAGCCCAGGAGAAGCGCAACCAGTTCAAGCCCTCCATCTGATAGGGGTGCAGGGTTCCACCCGTAGCATCCAGGTACTCTGGCTGTCGCTCATACTTCACTGTTGGCTGAAGGATGAAATGAAGGAAGTCAAGAGCTGGCAAGGAACTCCCTTCCTTGCGTAAGACAGCAGATGCTTGCTCCTCACACATCCTCACTAGATCCTCAAGAGCCACAAAGAACTGTGGGAAAGAAGATCCTCAACGGCTACTGTAACTTTGCGTTTGATTTAGGATCCTCCAGGAAGCAGGGCAACTAATCCATCAGACCGACTGAGATCTTGGTCCTACAGATCTCTGACGGAAGACAGCATCATATAGCCTCCCTAGCAATATAGTAATTCTGCTAATCAAGATCCACCAGGTCAATAATCCTATGTTCCTCCTAGAGTCCTCTTTTTTTTTTTTTAAGATTTTATTTATTTATTTGACAGACAAAGAGAGCCAGAGAGCACAAGCTGGGGGAATGGCAGAGGGAGAAGGAGAAGCAGGTTCCCTGCTGAGCAGGGAGCAGGGAGCCCGATGTGGGCCTGGATCCCAGGACCCTAGGATCATGACCTGAGCCAAAGGTAGATGCTTAACCGATTGAGCCACCCCCACATCCCTAGAGTCATTTTTTTAACCTTAACAGTCCTTATGTTATATTCCACAAATTAAACCCAGAAAAAATAAGCCATGAAT
The DNA here is from genome assembly GCF_002201575.2 of Neomonachus schauinslandi. Taxonomy (NCBI): domain Eukaryota; kingdom Metazoa; phylum Chordata; class Mammalia; order Carnivora; family Phocidae; genus Neomonachus; species Neomonachus schauinslandi. The sequence continues at coordinate 96,452,553 of NC_058407.1, read as the reverse complement.
TAAGAGTCAGAAGACCCAGGTTCCAATACAAGTTTCATAAAAGCTTAGCTGTGTGACCCATCCCTAGGTAACACTTTCTCAATCATAGAAAATACCATCTCCTATGTTTTTATTTTTCTGATGATGCAAAGAGAAAATGATGCTAGCATTTCTGTCGTTTAGAGGTGTGGAGGAGTGGGGAAGCAGTCTAGCTCTGACACTACTACTGGCAGAGCCGCACTAAAAGCACCATCCGTAGACTGGAGCACACACTGTACCCTCCTTCTTCTGCCCCAACTCACATCAACTGTAGGCGTTTCAGGAGGCCTCTCCAACTTCCTCAGCTTCACCTTCTTGAGCTTCTTGCCTGGTCGTCCTTCCTCACCCCTCATTAACTCCCTAAAGAAGACAGACATCACACAGCTACCCAAGGTCCTTCCCGGTAAGAACCAACTCCACACCTCAGCAAAGCTACCCACCTGTGGTTCCAATAGCTCTGCTTGAACAGGTCGTAGTCCTGTATTTCCACATCCTCGCTCTCCCAGGATGCCTGATCGTAGGGCAAGTCCCGCCACTTGATCAAGTAGTGGACGTGGCCCTTCTTGTCCACACTGAAAGGTCAAGGAGAAAAAAATCCTCACAGCCAGAAGGCCACTTCTCACTCTCAAAAAGTGCCCAAAATGCACGTTCCAAACTAGACTTCTAGGAAGGCCAGATGCCACACGTATTTAGAATCTCTACCACACCAGTCTCTGGACCTAAAATTACACCTAATCTATAGTTTTCTCCTATGGCTCAAATACCAAGATTCAGTAAGATAAGAATAATAAAATGACATATCTCTTCCAAGTTTAAATCACCGGTGACATCCATTTTCTTACTCCCTTTGGCAGCAGTCTTCCAATGGATATGCTGCCTGCCTCCAGTACGCCCAAGACCACCACCAGTCTGGCCCAGCTCCACTGGTACCTGTGGTTGAGAATTCGGTGGATCATCATCCACTCAGGTTTTATCCCATAGCGATAGAAGCGTTCCTCCATCTCTGCAAATTTAGGGTCTTTGTTCTTGCGCTTCCGGCTCTTCTCTTCATCACCACCAAAGTCCCCAGAAGGTGGTTCGTCCATATCATTCTTCCGCTGATAGTTTCGGAACATCACTTGACAGTGCAGCTCCAACTGCAAGCAGGAAGAGACATCAGCCACCATGGAGTGGCATCCGCTCCTTCCAGCCACAAGGCCGTTTCTCATGACCCTCTTCACTGCAGCCCCCAGATCTCTAGCCTATCCCAGGTTTACCTGCAGTTCAGACACCCAGGAGCAGTGCCAGTAAGACATGCCTTGCCATTTCACAAAGAACTGCCGCTCTGGCCGCCCCTCCAGGGGCTTGGGAGAGGGAGTATTGGGATCAGCATCTGGAGGCCGAGGCACTGGTGTGGGAGATGGTGGCTGACCCCATTTCCAGATTAGAATCTTCTGAACTTTGCCCTTAAGAGCTGGACACTGACAGAAAAAAAGAATTCAACAACAAATCATTACCGAGGAGAGAAAATGATACAGCCCATAGCCTCAACCTTATCAAGGGATTATTAAAATCTCATTTCAAGAGATGCCTGGGTAGCTTAGTCCATTAGGAGTCCGACTCTTGGATTCAGCTCAGATAACGGTCTTGGGGTCATGGGATCAAGCCCCGCATTGGGGCTCAGTGTGGAGTCCGCTTGAGATCCTCTCCCTCTCCCCCTCCGCACCCACCTCCATTCGTGCTCTCTCTCTTCCTCTCCCTCTCTCTTAAATAAATAAATAAATAAATAAAATTCTTAAAATCTCATTTCAAGAAGGACCATTCTAGCTAAAGAATAACAGAATTCCCTCTCCACTTCTGGACTTCATCCAGAATTTGAGTGACACTATCACTCCTATCTGTTTAACAGAGCCAGTAGCTAGACTTCAACAATAACCCAGAACAAGGAGAGCACAGAAAACCCCCAGACCTAGAGCCCAGAATTCCTCTCGTAAGCAACTGAAAAGCAATTAAGTGACCCTATTAGCCATTCTAAACTACCAAGACCCCAAGGCTGGGTGTGAAGACAGAATGGATGCCCTAGGCTAGAAGAACACTGCTTTAAGAACACCCCTTAAAAGAGCTGGCAAAGCATCAACTCTTCTGTTCAAAGTTAATCCTACATTTTCCCAAAGCTATCCCCAGACTACATGAGAAAGGAAAATAACCTGTCTCAGGGCTAAAGATAGACTTCTCCAATGACCTCTCCTGCACCCCAGCCCCCGAAAGCCTACATATAAAAGAGGTATACCCTTCTGCTAGACCACACTACCCACACCTCCCACCTTGGCTGGGGTCAGTCACTCACCGTACAACGGGGACAGAGCCATTCGCCATTAGGGATCTCTGGAAGTGGGGGGTTCAGGCAGTGGATATGGTAGGATGAAGGACAGGTGTCACAGCAGAGCAACTCCCCACCATCCTTACAGACACGACAGAATTCCATATGGTGGTCATCCTCCTCTTCTGGGTCTCCTCCAACCTCTTCCAGGATCTCCTCACCCTCCGAATTGTCCTCTTTAGCCTCCCACTGGATGCCTTCCTTCTCCTTCAGTAAAGGACCACAGAGTCAGATTATTACCACCCCCCACCCACCCAAGTCGGAACCACACCCAACATTCTTTTGAATGCTTCCCAAAGTCCACACCAGCAACACCACCCAGGCCCAAAAGATCTCTATCACCCCACCCTTCCTCTTGAGGGTTCCAAAGGGCCACAATGGCCAGGTACTCACGCAGTGTGGGCAGCTCCACTTGCCCTCAGGAGCCTTCTCCATATCTGGATCCAGGCAGACCATGTGGTAAGCTCGGGGACAGGTATCACACAGGATGATCTCACCGCCTTGCTGGCACACCTCGCAATAGTCCTGGTGGTCTGTCTCATAACCATCCACAGCAGTCACCTCCTCCTCGCCTGGGCAAGGAAGAGGGAAAGCCCAGTTATTAGAAAAAAACTACCTCCCCCCACCCCTTCTAAAATAAACCCAACCCCGATCTCCTTAGGGAGATTCTTCCCCAGTCATCCCCACCCCATCCCATCACACACAGACCCAAAAAAGAAACACACCTTTCTTTTTCTTTTTAGTGGTTCGCAGTTTCTTGCGGCTGCGGCTACTGCGGCTGGTGGAACCATCAGAAACGGAATAGCTATTGATACTGGCATCATCGAAGTCAGACTCTACATCCAAGTCATCATCCTCACTCTGGCAGAATGAGAAGAAAGAAGGTTAGAGCTTGAAGCCAACAGGAAGGAGAATGCTAGAGAAGGGATCGCTCTTACTAGGGGTGCGAGAATCCCAGCAAGGACGGTCAAGTAAGAAGCCTAGTCATCGTGTTCTAGGGCCAACAGTCCCCACTCTTACGTGCCTACTGCGAAGGCTAGACCCAGACATAATGTTAACGTCGTACTAGATAGGGCACCCTCCCCACAGGGGTGGGCTGGGCTCTCACCGAGGATCTCTTACGCTTAGAACCAAAACCTCCCAGCTTGATTTTCAGGGGAGCTACTTTCTTGGGTTTAGGCTTCTTGGCATCGGGTACACGAGGGCTGCCTTTGGGCTTCCTCCGAGCATTGGGACCTAAAATCAGAAGAGCACAAGATTATATATTCCAAATGCACGACAAGGCAGAAGATGGGGAAGATAATACAATGTTCTCCACCTGAGCCCAGCTTCCCAAATTTCCCTCGTAAATCCAAGATTCATTTCCCCCTCACACTCCTCTATCTGGAGGCTGACAGAACAGCATCCCCATGCTTCCTGTGTCTTCAACATCCCACACCCACACCATCCCGCCTCGCAACGGGTCCCATTTCACCTTTGCCCTCCTTGGTCTTGGCCTTGCGGATAGGCACCTCCACAGGGGGAGGAGGTGGGGCAACTTCAGTGGCCGTCACCATGCTCTCCACCACAGCCACCGCCGCCGCCGCCGCCGCCGCCACTGAAGCCCCAGAACTGCCTTTGAAGGGATTGTTGGTGCTGAACTCACGCCACTTTGCACCCAAAACCATCATCATCTTGGAGACAGCAATCTTGGGGTTTTTGGCAGCAATGAGAGGTCTGGTGGAAAAACGGACAAGAACAAAGAGGAAAAAGTTTAAGAATAAAAGACAGAGAAAGAGAAGCAAAAAGATATTATACAAACACTCTCCTCCCTGGGGCCCAAGACCCTCCTGTTTACCGGACAAACTGGCTGAAGGCCTTGTAGTTGGTGAGGGTGCGGTAATCCTCCTCTGAGAACACATGGTCAATGTCTTCCATGCCCCAGTCTTCTAGGAGCTGAGCGGAGGATTTAGGCTCCTGCAGAGAGAGCAAGGTCAAGGACCTGACACCTAGTGCCCACACTTGCTAAAGGGAACCTGAGCTGAGACAAAGGCTTGCAAGCCCAGGGGAGGGGAGCGGAGAGAAAATCATTACAAACGGGGAGAGAAGACACTCGAAGGGGCAGTGCAGTCTCTGGGGGACAAAGGACAGGACTGTCGACAGCAAGCATGGAGGACAGGACAGAGGTCAAGGCACCTTTGAATCATCGTCATCATCATCCTCCTCCTCCTCTTCCTTCCGCTTGGATTTGCTCTTCTTTTCTTTCTTAGGTCCAAGCTTCTTCTTCTTCTTCTTGCCAGGGGTATAGTCGCTGCCCTCACTGTCTGAGCGCAGAGCCACCTCTTCCTCCTCCTCCACAAACTCCGGCCCCTCCCCAGAGCTGTCCCCCAGCTGCCGGCACAAGAGCATACGCTGGAGCAGGGAAAGGGGAGAGGGAGAGGGAGACAGACACACACATGCTACACACATGCTGACCTCAGGACAGCCCTGAGGCTCATCCCCAGGACCTGGGCCCACCACTCTGGAAGAAGAAACAAATGCCCCCCGCCCCTCAACCGTTCTCATCAGAGCTTCTCCCTTCTTCTTCTTATTCCCCAAAACATCCAGTCACCCACTCACCTCCTTTTTTTGGCGCTTGCTCTTAGGGATTTTAGGGTCCCGAGGTTTCTTAGGCTTTTTCTTCTTCTTGAGCTTTGGAGTCTCTGCTTCTGACAAATCCTCTTCTGGGTCCTCCTCATTTTCTACATGTATTTGGCAGAAAGAGGCAAGTAGAGAAAAGATCAATAGCAAAAGGTTAGAGCCTAATCCAGAGGCTTTAGACTATTCCCCCACCTCTTGTCCCAGATTCCACTGAAGAGAACTGCTATACTCACCACAGAAGGAAGCTGATACTCAGGACAAAAACAGACAAAGAGAGAGCTGTATATACCCAAAATAGGCCTGTCAGGCCAGATCAGGCCCACCTCGGGCAGCTGTCCAGACCCCTGCCTCCTTTCCCTCATCCCTAACAGGAGTCCTCTATATGTTCACCAGTGCAGCTGAAGCAAGCTGCTTAGAATTAACCAAATAAGAGAAATAGGTCTAGCCCTCCTCCAACTGTCCACCAAATATCCTACAAACCAGGGAATGAAAATGAAAGGTCCTACCCATAAGGCAAAAACGAGAGAATACACCTTCACTACATTCCCAGACGCTATCAGTCCAGGGGTCCCAGAAACCACACCCTTCACTACCCACTTTGGGTCATCATTGCTTAAAACCACCAGAATCCTCAAGCCCCAGGTTCAGTTGTCAGCCCAATATCACACCCACTCCCAAACATAATTTCCTTTCCCCATCTCCAGCTCCACTGTTCCTCCCCAGCTTCTCCTGGGTCAGTAGCCTCTTCTCCCCAGGGGCCCAAATCAGCCCAGCTGTCACCATCTCCTCCACACACCACCCCCCCATCCTCCTCCCATCTGGCTCCACCTCCTCCCCTGGCTGGGAGCACACACAAAGCCTGGGGTAATACTGAGAGCTCCTGGGCAGAGATAGGTGGGAAGGGGCACAGAGGGGGAGGAGAAGGCCAGGACGCAGCTTCCTTTGTAACTAACACACATTCACACCACCTCCCTCCTCCCTCCTCTCTCTCCTTCTTCCTAAGCCACCCCCGCCCAGGGAGGGGGGGAGTGGAGAAGGGAGTGGAGAAAAGGAGGGAGTGCCTCACCCACTGAGGAGAGGGAAAATGGCTCCTGACCGCAGAAGCCAGCCCAGGGCACCCAGCTGCCAACATAGGACAGGAAGTAGCAGGGGAGGGGGATGGGGTTGAGAGAGGTAGCCGAGGAAAGACTACCCTCACAAAGACTTCCCAAATTACTACCTGGCCCCAGGTCCACATGCCACTTCTCCTAACACCTATTCTGGGATGACACAGTTCTCAAGAGGCCACTCTTAATGTCCTAGGCAAGGAAACCCAAGACAAACATGAAGGGTAATACAAGAGGGACTGGGTTACTCCCTCAATCGTAATTATTTCTCCAATCATCAAAGCTAAGATTTAACAAAGGCTCAGTGGAGCTATGATCAGAGCATACAACCTTCTCAAATTTTTGATATCCAAAGTATTTACCTTGAGGAACGGGAGCCCACGAGAAGTCTCTACAACTCAGTTTCCTCCTCACCACCTACCTCCCGAAGAGTCCAAGCCATAGATCCTAAACTACCTCTCATAGATTAGTAGGAGCCACCTAGCCAACAGATGGGAGTGATGTCTACACCAAGAAAAAAGGAGCAGCACCTGGACAGTGCTGGACAACAATATGCTTCCTTCAATCCTACACATGCTCTTCGCCCCTGACCCCACAACTAGCCCTAAAATGCTTCTGGCTCCGCCCTTCCTGAGCAAGGCAGATACTAGGGAACATGAGACATTAAGCTTGACAAAGCACCATCAGCCTCCCCCCACTCAGCCCAGGATCAGGCCAGGCATAAGAAAGCCCCTCCCATTCCCTTGGGAATGGAACACCAGCCTGGATCTCACCAGAAAGAACCATTTTCTTCAGGCTTCTCCCCAGCAATCCCCATGTCGTCCCCCTCACTAATCAGTTACAGCTCTTGGTTCCTCGTCTCCCTTACCTCCATAAAAGCTGGATATAAGGACAAACCCACGCAGGTGAAGGGAATACCCATCCTCATAAGACCCCCAAACTTCTCAGGCAGATAATGTGCTGAGACAACATGCAGCAAAGTAGCTGAGACATAAAAGATTTGGGAAAGGGGCAGGAATGGGGTGTGGCAAGTGGAAAAACTGGGTCATGCTACAGCTTGGGGCAGAGTTCACCCTGGGAGCCTGCACAGCTCCCAATCAACACGGGGGCAGCCCCAGACCAAGGGGCCAATGGGAAGCCAAGATGTGGAACCAACATTGGCTGGATAGCACTACTACTCCTCTGACCCCTCACAGAAAGGATCAGATCATATTACCTATACCACCACCCCACCCCCACCTTGGGCAACAGCACAGAAATTTGCCACCTTGGCCTACACAGTGATGAGACTCAAGCCTAAGTTTCTTATCCCAGCAACCGAAGACTCAGTAACAACACTGACCCCTCTCCTAAGTGGCCTCAGTTTCAAACGAAGACTTCCAAACTCAGAAGACACCAAATGTAGAAACACCTTTTCCAGACCACCTCAACTTGCTGCTAGAGCTAAGGAGAGACAAGGCAGAAGTGAAATATGTTTGATGGGAAACAAAAAACAGGACCAGAAAGCTCCGGAATTAAAGGAAAAATAAACATAAGCAGAGAAGATAAAAAAATAGCATGAAAAAAAAAAAAGCTCGAAAAAAGGTCAAGGAAACAAGTAGGTGACTTAGCTAGAAGCTCTTTAAAAGACAGACGAAAGAGACATCCACTTAGACGCATGACATCAATCACCATTTGAGAAGAGACAAGGGCTACTCCAATCAGGCAGGGTGATTATAACCATACGGGTTTGGCCAGTCCAAGGAGCCACCCCCAAACACAGACAGAACAACCCCCAACACACCTACACAAACACTTCATGCCACCAGCCCAAACCCTAGGCTCCCTGCAGGGAGGCAGAAGCCTCTAGGAAAAAAGCCTATATTATGTCCACTTGCCATGGGAAGGGGGAGGTGCCCAGGGTGTCACCTCTGTTCTTTTGCCCCTCCCTAGTATATCCTTCAGGCTGTGACATCCTACCACTAGCCCCCATCATTTCCCCACTTGAAACATTCCAGCAATCTGCCTGGCTAAAAGCGCTGCACATCCCAGCTGAGGAGCGCAATTCAAACTTCACACAGTTGAGACAGCACAGAAAACCGGTAACTGATCAGAAGCTAAAAATAATCAGATAGAGAGTAACCAGCACTCCCTTTCTCCTTTCCACAGCAGCAACCACAGGATCCTGCTAACACAGATGACCTGCAGATCTCCAACATGCAATTCTCAACACCCACCCCCCACCCCCACCCCGCCTCCAGGGGTCCCAGCCACCTGCATTCCTCCATGGACCCACACAAGGTAAGGTCGGCCAGCCCAGAGAGCTCCCTCGACCGGGAATTGCATAGCATTCCTGAAGACAGTGCAGCAAGCTTGCATCTCGGTCCCAGAGCCCAGGAGGCACATGGCTTCCACCCCCTCCCACAAGAGCTCCGCAGAAGGGAACCACTCCCTTCGGATGCCCTCCACCTCAGACTCTGCACAGAGAGAGAGAGAAACTCAACCCTGCCTCACCAGAGTCGCTAGGGAGGGCCCACATGCCTCCTTCCTGCCCTGGGCCCTTGGGGAAGATGTTACCTGGGTGGGGTGGGGGCAGGCTGTTGTTCAAAAGTGCATCCATATCTTCCTCCTCGCTGCCCGCCGAGCAGGGGGACGGGGAGCCCAGGCCCGACGCCATCCCCTTCCGCTCCCGGCCAGGGAATTGGCCCAGCTGCTCCTGCCTGCGGCCTGGGGCCCTCTACACTGGCCCGAGTCACTGTGCGGGGGAGGGGGGGGAAGAAAGAGAGAACAGTCAGTGACGCGCATTGTCCCCCTCCCCCACACCCACCCGCTCTTTCCGCCCACCACCACCAGCGGCCCCCCCACCCCAGCCACCCTAGCAGGGCACCCGAGCCACTCAGGCTGAACTTAGTTCCACACTCCTCGAGGGCAGCCCGGAAGCCGGCTCCCCAACCGGAGCCCCCCGGATGAGCGGGAGCGACGCCCCCGAGGGCAGGCTGGTGCAGGCGTGGGGAGGGGGAAAAACCAGGCTGGACCGAGCAGGGTGTGACGGGGGGGGCGGGGAGGGAAGGGGGTCCGAGTGGCCACGGCGCGGGGGGGCCCGGGGGAGGCGGCAGGCGGCGAGGCGCTCGGGGACACAAGGTCACTTGGGGGTGGGGGGGCGCCTCCCTGCGCCTGGGGAGGGGCCAGTCCCCAGACAGGGCAGCTCTCCAAAGGCTGTCCTCTGGGACAACTCAGGTTCTCCGGAGGAGCTGCGGGGCCGAGGGGGCGTGGAGGCTCGGGCGCTCCAGGGGGCTGGAAGCTGGGACGCGGGGGGCGAGGGAGCGCCCACCGGGCAGGGGGCCGGGCCACGTGTCCCGGGGGGCAAGTGAGCAAAGGGCGAGGGGGCGGGCGCCGGGCATTGTGGGAGACCAAGCCCGAGGTGGGAGTCGCGGGGAGCAAGACTCGGGCCGGCTTAGGGCGGGGGTGGGGGGGGCAGGGCGCCCTGCAGGCAAGGGAAAGGAAGGGTCGGCTCCTCTGGGCAGGGGGCGGTCCGCGAGTCCGGGACGTCTGAGGAAGAGGTGGGTGGAGGGATGAGCTTGGGGGCTGGTCGGGCTGAGAGAGGCGTCTCTTTGGGAACCCCGTGCTCTCCTCACCCCGGAGCCGCCGCAGGTCGCGCTGGGTCCGGCCCGGTGTCACTCCCGCTCCGGCTCCTCCTCGCCGCGGCCGAAGGGGGGAAAATGGCTCCGGCTCCGGCGTCGCCTCTTAAAGGGCCCGAAACACCGGCCGGGAAATCCCACCGCACAGGCCCCCCCCCCCCCCGGACAGCCCATAATAACCTCAACCAACTCCAACCCCCCCCCTCCACTACCGCCACCCTCCTCCCTAGGTCTCCCGGGCAACCCCCGCCCCCTCGTCGCTCAGGCAACCGTTGGCCACGCCCCCTTCGAGCGCGCGCGCGCGTGTCACCCGGGCAACCACCCACCTCCTGGCCATCCCATAATACACACGGACACCCCCCACCACCACCCCCCCACACACACACACTCCATACACCTATATGCCAAAGCTGTTGACATCTCATAATATTGCAGACCTTTTGCAACTAACCCTTTCCCCACCTCAGACATCCCATAATAGCCATCCTTTGCCAACTTCTTCACTCTTGGCCCCTAATGCTAACATCCCATAATAATTCGTCACCTCTCCTTCCCCATGGCCATCCCATAATAAGCACCCCTCCCAGCACTTCAGCCTCACAGCCCATAATACTCATCCCCATCCCCCACAGACATCCCATAATAACCACTCTTCATCCACCCCCAATTTGATATCCCATAATAGTCAGAAACTCCCCCCCACCACCACATTACAACAACGGACACTTCGGCCTCCTCCCACACACATCCCGTAATAATCAGTTTCCCACTTTCTATACTGACATCCCATAATAACCAACCCCCTAGCCTGAGCTGCCCTCAGACCCTGCAGGCTAGGGTCTAGATCCTCACACCACCACCCTCAGCCTTCATACATTCATTCAAACTCCACAGCCCATAATAACCCTTCTTCTCTGTCAAAGAGGTATCCCATAATGATCCGCAGCCTTACTGTCACCCTACAGATGGACATCTAATCTCCCTTTCTCTAAACGCTCCAAAGATATCCCATAATTTTACTCCCCCACCCACACCTTGATATCCCATAATAATGTCAAGGAGCCCGTGGTGCACCAGACATACTCTAACACTCCCAGCGCAGCCCAGTGTCACATCCCATAATGCTTCATCTCCAGCCACCACCCCTATACCTTTACAGCCAGGCATCCCATAATATTCATATTCAAACCTCCCCCACCTCCACAGGCTGTCAGTCTATTCTAACACCCAGAGCCACAAGGGTGAAGCAGGCTACCCACACTGCCCTGTGCCGGCCTCAACTTGTACACACCTTTATCCCTTTCTGGGCCAAAGCAGTATCCTGGCATAAAGCCTCTTGATGTCTAGAACAAACCCTACCTTCCCTCATCCCATCATTTCCAGACACTTAGGAACTGAGAGTCAATCTAGGGCCCCACCCAATCCCACCAAAATCCAGTTATTCTCCAGATGCTTACCTTCAGCTCTTAAGTTTTGAGTAAGGCCAACCAAATACCATGCTGACCAGATGAGCCATTTACATGAAGTTTAATTCAGCCACAGCATCCCATAATAATTATAAACTCTTATCTTTAGAAAGGAGTCTTTAGACTATTTCTTAACATTTCAGCAGCCCTTCTCCCACGTCACCCTGCCTCCCCAGGTCAGGTGGTCCAACATGCCTGGGCCACTCCCATGGATGGACAACCCACCATGATGTGAAGTGAGGATCCTGCTATGTATATGCCAAGAACCAAGACCCGCTCTCCCTCTCCTCACGGCTACTCATGTTCATTCAACAGATGCTGCCAGAGCACCTAGGAAGGCACCAAGCTGGGCACCACAGGGAATGCAAGGACCACAGGTGCCTCCCTTCAAGAAGCATAAACAACCCATAAAACTATGAGACAAGATAGAATGTCTGATGTCAAGGGAACACTGCAGAGTGCTATTTCCCAATTTCCTGTTACAGAGAATAAAACAAATCCCAACTGGTCTCAGGAGAGATCAGATCCCAGGAGAGGTTCTTGATGGTCCTTCTAGAGGCTAGAAGGTATTCCAAAAGGATTTATGATATAGATGGGTGGTCAAGATATCTCCTATCCGTTCCCTACTGCACTAAGGGATTTTGATTAAAAAGCAATGTCCATCTATCCAGTGTTTCCAATACTGAAATCCCATAATATCATCATGTGCCTCCTTCTTGAGAGACACTTAACATGCCAGAATTGTTACCCTCATTCTTGAACACCAAATTCTGCTCACCCTCAATGTCCTGTATTTTTTAGCCACTTTCTTGTTTATATCCTGAAGTCTCATACTTCCAACTGCCCCCATTCTCATCTTGTTGGGGCCCCATTCTCCATCCAAAAAAACCCTTTGATGTATATAATATTCACCATCTTCCCTCCTCCCATGTACAAGCCAACACTCCAGGATGCCTCCTTCATTCAATTATGCTACAAGGTAGCCTTTCAATGTATACCCTCTCTTTCCCAGACTGGGCCTATCTTGCAGGTACCTCGGGGACCCAGTTCTGAGAAGTCCAAGAGCCCAGTCTTAACACCTGTTAGCACTCAGAGAGCCTGATCCCATAAACCTGTCACTTTTCCCTCTTCCTGATCCCCAGGGAACCAGGACCCAAGTGAAAACCAATGTCCCAGCACCACTGCCTTGCTGCCCCCAACCCCCAAGGCAGAGATAATGTCTTTCTTTGCTCTCATGTGCCTTTTTCATACAAATACAAGACCTACGGCGGTGGAACAGGTTGGAGAGAAACCGAAAAGTCCTACGAGGAGCCTTCCTGATCAGAAGTGAGTAGGATGAACCTCACATGGTCTCTGCATTGCTCTTTTTATCCCCCTTTCCTAGAGAAAGGGCCTGGCCAGAGGACTCTGCCCTCCCCTAGGAACCCAGGGCTGGAGATGTGGCTAAGAGCTTGCTTCAAGAAGTTAGCAACCCGGGGCGCCTGGGTGGCTCAGTTGGTTAAGCGACTGCCTTCGGCTCAGGTCATGATCCTGGAGTCCCGGGATCGAGTCCCACATCGGGCTCCCTGCTCAGCAGGGAGTCTGCTTCTCCCTCTGACCCTCCCCCCTCTCATGTGCTCTCTCTCTCTCTCTCTCAAATAAATAAATAAAATCTTTAAAAAAAAAAAAAAAAGTTAGCATCCCTTTGCTTCCAAGCAGAGCACCAGTGATGCTGATACATCTTTTCACCAACTCCTACCTCATTGAACTCCCCCTTTTGCCACATCCCTGTGGCGTGCAGGCCGTTTCCCCTGTTCTGCAAGGCTGCCATAGTCTTCCTCGTTCACATCTCATGTTATCAAGATTGGGCCCCATTCATTTGTGCAAACCCTCCCCCATGACTGTTCTGAGTACTAAGGATGAACCTTGTACTCCTCACTTAGGGGAGAAAGGCAGCTCTTTTAAGATACCATAATGTGGGTATACCTTCTTTCAACAAGATTCTCCTTGGCATGTAAAGCTGCTAGATACCTATTATGCCCTCCTCTCTCCCCTTTTCTCCAGGGAATCCAGCCTGCCTATGGGCCTCAAATTCCCTTCTGTAATATCTCCATCTGCCCCACAGCCCTTTCTTCTCATATATATACCCCATTACTACGGTGATTCATAATATAAACCAGGAAGAGAGTTTTCTAATGGTAGTCACAGCTCTGTGCCCGTGATTGTAAACACGGATCACTTTTGTCCCCCACAGTCCTCTGCCCCTAGCCCTGCAAGTTCTACCCACTTATCCCCTGCCTCATCTTACTCTCCACCTCTCCCTGCTCCCAAAACAAGGAGAATGTTAGAATCCCTTCCTCTCTTCTTGAGTTCCAGAGAGGGCTAGGATGTGTGTGTTTATGTATTGCTTTTGTGGTCTTTATGCTTCTTTGCTCCCCCACTCCCTACCCTGGCTCCATGCTACCCTTCCAGATAAATTACAAATAAGCCACTAGCAGTGATTGGCCCACAGAGACTAAGGGTGGGATAATCTCCTGATTAATGCACCCAGGGGGACAGCCTCTCTAGCCGGTTACCTTAGAGTTCTGTTTCCATCTCATGGTAGAGAAGAACCTAGAATAACCCTCAGAGTGGGTTGTCCATAGAGTTTTCAGCACATGCTCTCTCTACATCTCTTTTCTCTGTGAGCCCCAGAAAGTCTGCACATAAGAGGTCTAAGGGACCGGTGTTCTCTTGCTTTGTCAGAAAAAGGGCTTTGGAAGGACAACCTAGGGAAGAAAAGCCACACCGACAGTGCATTGTGATGGCTAGACAGGATGCAGGTGGTTCAGGGTGTGTGTGTGTGGGGGGGGTGACAGGCCAGGCATTTGTCCTTCAGGAGCCAACAGAGCCTCTGTTCCCGGGGTGTGACTGCAAGGGTGCAAAGCCCCCCTGGCCCGACCCACCTACCTGAGCTGTGGTCCCAAGGCTCAAATCCAGGAAGGCAAAGGAGGGAGGAGAGTACTTGGGTTCTGTGGTCACCCAGGAGCACTATTCCCTTTGGTGTGCCACACAGCCAGAACCCAGGCGCTCTCACTGCCAGCCCAGCTCTGCAGGCCCTGGACTCAGCAACCCTGCAGCTGACAAGCTGCAAAAGGACCCAGGTGTCCCGGGTTCAGATTTGACCAGCTCTAGCCTGCCCCAGGGGCCCCTTCAAACAGCTGTCCCAGAAGAACCTCTCCAGCCAGTTACTCTGGCCAGGCCTCAGGTCTGGCTCCAGGGCTCACCCCACCCTCCCCAGCTCCTTTCCCTCCCTCTTCCTTCCTTTCCTTCCTCCCCCCCCCCCCACAACCTCCCCAGAGCTTCACCTACCCAGGACAGCCCCACCCAGCTGTGCAGGGCACATCCCATAATAATCCTTCTCCTTGCTAGCCCCCACCCCCCCCCAAAAAAGAGAGGCGGCCATCCCATAATAGCCACCCACAAGAGACATTCCGCGGTGACCGCCCCCTCCCTGCAGAGCTGCCGGGAGCAGCCATCCCATAATAGCTGGCCGCCTGTTTTACTGGTTACGGCTGTGGAGGGAGCTGGAGAGGAAATGGAGGGGAGGGGGGAGGGGAAGAGGATCAGGGGGCCCCCACTTTGTGGAGGGAGCAGGGGGAGAAGAGTGGCCCAAGGGGATTGGGAGCCAAGGGGACACTGTGCAGGTGGGAGGTGTGGTCCACTGGCCAATACAACCCTGCTTTAGGGCTTTCTCCCCATTCCCCAGGGGCTGCCTTTCCCCCTGAGCACCCTGGAGGTGTCTGCTAGTTAGGGGAGATGCCTAGGATGGGTTGAGGTGCTCAAAGTGTGTGCGTGGGGGGGGGTGGATTTCAGGTGTTCCCCTTGGGCCGTTTGAGAGAGAAGGCAGACCTTAGAGAGGATGGCAAGAGAGTAAGGAGTGGGGGGGTTGGAGAAGAGCTCCTCAGGCCCTCCCCATTCTGCACCACCATCCCATAATAATCCCCCCAGCCCCACTCCCCCTCCCACACACGACATCCCATAATATCTTCTGGAGAAGCAGTCCCCGCAGTAGGTACAAAGAGCTATCCCATAATATGCTCCCCACCCCCACTCGCCACCCCCCCAACTTGGCCCCCCCCCCCCCCCCCCCCGGCCCGCGCCACCCCCCGCTGCTCCCCCCTCTGGCCACCGAAGGCCTTGCCAGCCCATAATACTCTTGCCTCTGGTCGCAGGAGGCCTCCAGCCCATAATATTCCCTTCCACCACCACCCCCCCTTCCCGCCCCGCACCCCTTCCTCCCGCCTCCAGTTGGATCCGGGCCTCACCAGCCCATAATATTCCCCAGTCTCCTAAGGCTGTTCTAGCCCATAATACTCTCCCTGTCTCCTAAGGCCTCTCCATCCCATAATACTGCCAGACGCCTGACCTGTGGGCCAAACCCCAGCCCGTTCCACACATCGAGGCTGTGTCAGCGCCGCTGGTCTCCCTCCCTGTCCCTCCCTCCTCCCTCCTCGGAGCTTTCCCTCCCAGGCTCTCTCCCGCCCTCCTGCCCTAGGCCCCCCTCCCGGCCCCACCCTGTCTGGGCCCTTACTTCCCCTCCAGCCTCCTCTCTTGCCCTTTCTCCTTTGCTTGGTTCTTCATCCCATGCCCCCTCTCCTCTCCCTTTCAGGCACTTTTCTACCCACTCCTCTGTCTGTGGGATGGACATCAGGCCTAGTGGGGAGAGAGTGCCCCCAGAGGGCAACAGGCCAGTCACTGCCCCTGAAAACTGTCTACTTGACCTAGCACCATGGAAACTTGCCCAGCCTGCCTTGCTCACCCATCCCCTGGCCCTGGTTCTAATCGCTGGCAGAGCTCTGTCTGGGTGAGGATTCACCTTGAAGCCCTTGCTGTCTTCCAGAAACACTCCCCTTGGGCATCACAAACAGACTTTACCAGTAGCATCTCCTCCCCACACTCTTGTTGAAAAGAGAGCTCCCCCTTTTGGGATTTCTCTCAGGTGCCTTTCCAAGGTGATATCATTGACCTCACAGCAACCCAACAAGTAGATACTATGATCCCCATTTCACAGGGGAGAAAACAGAGGTTCAGAGAGTTGAAGTAACTTGCTAAAGTCACATTGTCAAGAAGTGACAGAGCTGAAATTAGTACCCGCCCAGGTTGGTTCTGAGAGCCTTTGGGATTTCCCAAGGCCCGTGTGAGAAACTTCACTTTTCGGTGTTATCTTCTCTGGAAAGGATATAGCATGGTGAGAGCTACCCAGCCTCCCTCTGTCTCCAGGGTCTCCTGAAAGAATGAAGAAGGGAGGCCTGTGGTGTGAGATTTAACCCCCCCTCCCCATTTCCTCCATGGGACCCCAGGAGGCAACCCAGTGGGGATTTCCCTCAAGACGGTTCAGGGCTAAGAGAGAAGCATCCCTGCCCCTTTGTGACCCCTTACCTTGGCCCTGGTTCTCCTGAATTTGTTCTATTTCAAGACCAATGATTGTTACTCTTCTCCAGGCTATTCTCACCATGGGGAGGGCCCATCCTACAGAGGAGGCAGACTTTGACGAGAACCCGGGGGAGGTCTCCTCTTCAGCTTAGTTGGTGGACAAGCAGGAGGGCGGCCTCAGAGATGCTGGGTACCTCCCGGCTAAGGGAAGAAAGTCATGGCCAACTGCACCCAGGCTGAGCCACCCGGCCTGGGTATGCCACCAGCTAGCTACTCCCTTCTAAGGCCTCGATGGGGTGTGTTTCGGGGCTTGACACGACTGGAACCGCGAGTGAGCCCAGTTCTCTGTGCTGACAGCTGCATGGTGCTCTGTGCAGGAACTTGGGGCCGGTGGAGGGGGAAGGGGCAGGTGGGGGGGTGCGTGGGTTAGGAGTATGGAGGAAGTAGTGGAGCAGAGATGGTACAGCAGATTTAGGGTGAGAGAAGTAGCTGGGAGAGGTGGCCTGGGTGAGGAGGAGAAAGGAAACCAGGGAGGGTGGATGGGACAGAGCCAGGGGGAGAAGGTGGGAAGCCTCAGGAAGGGGAGATACGGTGGAATGTACTGCAAAGAATAGGAGTTTGGGAGCCAAATAGAAACCTCTTCCTGGTTGTGTGACCTTCAGACCACAGCTTCTCTAGGGTGCTTCATCTGTAAAATGAGGATAATAATCATCCCTAACTCAGAGGCTTATTATAATAATCAATCACTAAATAATTCACTAAATAAATAAACTGTCTTGAGTTTATATATAATCAATATATAATATTGATTATATATAATCAATATAATCAATAGTGGAGATCCCGGCATAGGGAGTATTTCCAAACTTGTTAACGCTCTTCTCCCTCCATCTAGGATGTTCTCATTTTCCTCATTTGGATTTTCCTAAACCACAAATGGGGTCACTCTAGGACGCGGGGTGAAGGCTCTGGATCCCCTCACAGCTCGGGTCTGTCCTACTGTCCCTCAGTAATTGGAGAATCCTGTAAAAATGGCAGTGGTTGGCTACAGATGTTCTTAAACTTCCCCAGCCTGTTACTTGTCAGCTTCTTCTGTTCATTCCCCCTCTGCCTGCCATATCTCCTGAATCTATTCCTGCCTCTATCTCGTGATAGAAACTCTTTGGATGTACTGAATGCACCCCCAGAGCTTAAACCCCAGAGATTTCACACTGGAGGTGGCCCATTTCCATCCACCTCCACAGGCCATGGTCACACCTTTCCTTGACAATTTTAACAGCAGCCTGACCAGTCTTCCTTTCCCCCTTAGACGCCCCGCCTCACTTCCCTACCCCACACTGTGTGTCAGAGTGAGCATAACCTCACTCAAGAACCTTTAGGGGCTTCCCACTGCCCACGAAATTAACTGCCAACACCTTACTCTGCATTCTTGCATCCTCTGTCTTGAATGGTAATTGTTGCCTTGTTCTGTGGTCCCCCACGAGATAGTAAACTACTCCACACCAAAATTCAACAATTCATCATTCAACAAATATTTATTAAGCACTTCTTTTGTGCCAGGAGCTGTTCTAGATGCTGGAGATACATCAGAGAACCAAGCAAACAAAAATCCCTGCCCCCAGGGACCTTACATTCTACCTGGGGGGGAAGGGGTGGAGAAACAGACAGGAAACTATAAAAATTATAAAAATAAATAATTATATAGTATGTTAGAAGATACTTGCTCTGTGAGCTTTCATCACTTTGGAATTCATTCACATATCAGAATATAAAAATACTCAAGTAATTTTTAAAAACTGCGTTCAATTCAGTTTGGATAGGGCAAAGTTCTGAGACTTTGGACTACCACCACGTTTTATGTTCCTGGGGCATGGGTCTTGAACCCAAGGATGAAGCAAGATGGAGCAGGTGCTAACCATCAGGCCTCCTCTAGAGCTACAGGAGGGCCTGGCCTGGGGCTCTATCCTCCCACCAGATGGTGGAAGGCTCTACTTGAAAGCTATCACTGAGGAATCTGGGTCAGTTCTCCGCTTTGGCCACCAGGGGTCATTTTACCCCTGTAAATCACCATCTGGAGCAGTTCCTTGAAGACACACAAAAGGCTTAGTCCAAACTAAAACACATAGAGACGCACACAGGGAAACCCTGACAGTCTCTCTTTCTCTCTCTCTCTCTCACACACACACACGCACGCACATCATTGAGAGACCTAGCGACAGAAATGCATACAGGACACACGCATGGCAGCAACTTCCTCACTTATGCAGAGTCTCAAGATGCCAACTCTGCAACCCCTCCCAGCCCTACTCCGGTAAAGAGGGAAGAAGGAAACAGTAGGTGGCCCATTAACCAGTCTTCCATTTCCTTGCCTCCAGCTTGCTAAGAACAGACAGCCCGTTCCTGTCTTTCCATTGCACTCTTATTTCCCTGGAAACTTCTTTCCTGGCTGTGGCAACAGTCCCCTTCTCCCTTTCCTGGGAAGAAGCCCCACCCCTCCTCTGAGTGTTTGTGGGCCTAGTTCACCCCCACCTCAGAGCCGCCGCCCCCGCACCAGGAAGCCCAAAGTAATGTTGCATTGGGTGTGCAGCTCCTACGTGCCCCTGCACACCCTCAAGCCTTTGGGACTACAATTAGCAATTGATTTGTGGAGCGTGGCCCTGTCCCCCGCAGTAAAAAAAACAATGTATACATATGCCCTGGGAAGAAGTTACACGGGAACTCTAATACTGACTCTTGGAGGATGTCCACAAGGTCAAAGTTATTTTCGGAATACTACTACTCCCACTATGTTGTTTGTCCTTTGCAATCTCCTCACTCACAGGTATACGGTGGAGTTTTCCAGAGGCTTCCTGAAGTGTGATGACATTATTGCTCTCACAGCTAATGGAAGGTGTGCTTGTGTGTTTCTCTTGTTACAACTTACGAGTTTTTATTTCTAATATGGTTAAGTATCAAAAGAATATAAGCAAAAACTCTTTGGAATCCTCGATTTTTAAGAGTTTGTAAAAGGGTCTGAGAACAAAGTTTGAGAGCTGCTACTTTAGTACAAAGAATGTTCTCCTTAATTCTAGATGAAGCGCCAGAGGCAGAGAGAATTTAGGACCTAGAATGGAGGAGGTCTCGGAAGTGGGGTGGGGTGGAAGGAGAAAGGACACCTAGAAAGGGCTACAGGGACCAGACTCTGGGGAGAAAACAGCCCTCTAACTCACAGTTCTATCCTGCCCCCAACCACCCCATGCTGCGTGTCAGGTCTAAATTGTTACAAGTCACTAACCAAGAATGAAACCGATTCTGTCTGTATCCAGTAAACTCTTGTATCCTGCCTCCATGCTGGGCAGGGCAAGGCCAGGTGGAAATGAGAGTGGGTGGCACCGGAGGCACTAAGACTGCCGTGGTTGGTCTAAATCCAGGACACTCATTTTCTGCTCCATCTACCAGCTCTCCATAGTGTTTCATGCCCACACCAAGGGCACGTCATCCAGTTGTCTGCCTCTGCACTGGGGAAGCTTACTGCATCACTCCCTCGGGACTGGGGAAGGGATCTGCCCCATGCTCCCCATGACCACCAAAGTAAAGAAGGCATTTCCACCAGCACTCTTCCTTCCCTGTGCCCCTGGCTGCCCGCACTTTGTTCTCTCATGCATTTATGGGCAGCAGTTGCCACCCAGAAGTCCAAGTGCCCAATTCACTTCCCTCACGTACACACCCTGTGAGCGCGCGTGTGAGCGGCGCGGGGCGGGGCTGGGAGGTGGGGGTGAACACACAGGCACGCGACCGCACAATGTGCGTTCAGAGGGCCGAGTCCTCGGGGCGCTGGGTCAAGGGCGTCCCGAAGTTGGAAGGCCCAAGCAGCTCCTGACTGGCGGTAGCCGGACTGGTGACGAGGGTGCTCTCGATGGGCCGTTCGGCAAGCGCCCCCTGAGCCCCGTTGGTGGCCAGGGTCCTGGCGCGGAGCGGAGTGCCCAGGCCGCGCAGGGTGTTGCGGAAACCCTCGGCGCTGAAGTAGTACACCAGCGGGTCCAGCACGCAGTTGGCGCCGGCCAACAGCACCATCACCATGAGCACCTGGCGCACCCGGCCGCAGGCCTGGCCGCTGGCCGCCACCAGGTTGCCCCGCAGCAGCCCGTAGGCCGCCAGCGTGGCGTTGTAGGGCACGAAGCACAGCAGGAAGATGACGAGGTTGGCCAGCAGGAGGCGCACGGTCTTCCGCCGCCGCTGGCTCCGCGTGGCGTCGGGCCGCGCCAGGGTCCAGAAGACGCGACCCGACGAGTAGAGCATGGCCGCCAGGGGCAGCAGGAAGCCCAGCGCCTCGGCCAGCAGCACGAGCGGCAGCAGCTTGCCCTTCCACAGGTTGTCGCCGAAGCTCTCGAAGCACAGGTGCACCTGGCTGCCGTTGTAGCTGCAGGACGAGGGCCGGTGCACCAGGACGGTGGGCACGGCGAACACCACGATGAGCGCCCACACGCCCAGGCACAGCAGCCGCGCCACGCGGGGCCGCCGCAGGTGGCGCAGCCGCAGCGGGTGCACGATGGCCGCGTAGCGGTCCACGTTGATGAGGGTCAGGAAGATGCAGCTGCCGTACATGTTCGTCTGGAAGATGGCGCCCGCCGTCTGGCACAGGAGGTCGGGGAAGGACCAGTAGTGCCGGGCGTAGTAGGAGATGCGCACGGGCAGCGAGAGGGTGAAGAGCAGGTCGCTGGCCGCCAGGTTGCACATGTACACGCTCACCACGGAGTGCACGCGCAGCGCGCGCAGGAACACCCAGAGGGCCAGCGCGTTGAGGGGGAGCCCGGCGGCCAGCACCAGGCTGTAGGCCACCATGTGCAGGCGGTGGGTGCTCCGGTAGTCAGGGCACGGGGGAGCCAAGCTGGAGTCGTTGGCAGAGTCGCTCAGCATCGTACCACCGTGTGAGGAGGAGCTAGGCGGGGGGCATCGTCGGGCACGCTAGGGTGCGGGCATCGTGTTCATCTCCGCGGTGGAGCCCGGAGGCTGCGCAGAGACCGTCGTCGCCGCGCCGGCAGGGCATGGGAATGTGGGCTATGGCTGTCAGGGGTTGGATGCTTTGGGGCACCGCTTCATCAGCGGTGGAGACCTGGAATAGGAAGGCAAGCCGAAGTCAAGATTATGCGAGGAGGGGGTAGAAGTCACAAATGTTTATCTAGCTAACCTGGCTGGCCTCTTGAGTCTTTTCTCAGCCTCAGATCTTTTCCCCACTTTCCAGCCGGCCAGAGAGGCTTTCTGCAGTAAGGCTATATCGCCCCGTGTTAGAGGCCCAGGCTCTGGAGTCAGACTACCTGGGTTCAAATCCTCGTTCTGCCAGCTTGCCTAGCTTTGTCCTCAGAAAGGTGACTTAATCTCTCTGAACCTCATTTTCCTTACCTGGGGAAAAAGGTGGTGGTTGTTGGTGGTGGTTTGGGGGGCGGGTCTCCTACTTCACGAGGTTGTTAGATTAAATGAGATATGTGTCAAGTGCACAGGTTCTGCTAATAATATCTCTTCCTTTCTTCTACAGATGTTTACTGAGCTTTAGAAGGTTCCAGGAATGTTCACAGCCCTGAACAAAACAAAGAACTTGCCCCCATCTGCTTTACATTCCACTGAAGGGAGACAGATAATAAAGTGCAAATAAATAGGTATTATGTCAGATGGTGAGAAATCTGATGGAGCGCCTCCCCTGGAACTCCCCAGTTCTGCTGGCTCCCCATTATCTAAAGAATAAAGTTCAAATTCCCCAGTACAGTACAATATCTGAGCCTCACTTATCACATCCGTGGTCGCTCCTGTGTGGGCTGTGTTTGTGGTCAGAACAACCCAGGTTCAGCTTGATTGTTTGACCACTCTCTCAGTTTCTTCATCTGTAAAATGGGGATACTAACATAATGGGCTCTCATGGGCTGATCACACACCAGCACAGTCCTGCCAGGCAGGGGAAGGTGCTGTCGGTTGAACTTTTCCAGGTGCTCCCCGGGAGGATCTGCCTAGGGAGCTTCCCAGCTGGGGTTCTGCGATGGAGGGAGAAGGTGGTTTTTTAGTGAGGGCTCAGAGGGAACCCTAAGTCCAGAGAGTGTGGCAGCGAGGCAAGGACGTACCAAGGGCACTGCCAAGGCCACTGGAGAGAGCAGCCCCCGGCAGCCACAGTGCTCAGGCAAAAGCTCGTGGACAAAGGATATGGCCAGGAGATAGGGGAGCCAGAGGACAGGACATGGTCTCAGAATCCCACCCTCCTTAACGCCCTAATGCCACAGAAGCTACTCTTCCATCTTAACCCCCAAATTCCATCTTTGGGGGGTGGGTAAAATATACACAACATAAAATTTACCATTTTAACCTTTTTTTTTTTTTAAGATTTTATTTATTTATTTGACAGAGACACAGCGAGAGAGGGAACACAAGCAGGGGGAGCGGAGAGGGAGAAGCAGGCTTCCCGCTGAGCAAAGAGCCGGATGCGGGGCTCGATCTCAGGACCCTGGGATCATGACCTGAGCAGAAGGCAGACGCCTAACGACTAAGCTACCCAGACACCCTAACCATCTTTAAGTATACAATTCAGTGACATTAAGTACACTCACGATGTTGTGTGACCATCACTGCTATTTCCAGAACTTTTTCACCCTCCCAAACAACTCTATACCCGTTAAACACTAACTGCCCATTCTCTCCCCACATTCCCTCCAGCTCCTGGTAACCTGTATTCTACTTTCTGTCTCCAGAAATTTGCCTATTCTATTTGAATTAGTGTTTTCATTTTCATTGGGTAAACACCCAGTAGTGCAATTACTGGATCATAGGGTAATTCTATTTTTAATTACTTGAGGAACCTCCAGACTGTTTTCCACAGTGGCTGCACCAGTTTGCATTCCCACCAATGGTCCACAAGGGTTCCCTTTTCTCCATATTCTCACCAGTACTTGTTATTTCTTGTCTTTTTTTTTTTTTAGAGGGGGGAGGGGGCAAAGGGAGAGGGAGAGAGAGAATCTTAAGCAGGCTCCATGCCCAGTGTGGGTCCCAACACAGGCTCTATCCCACAAACCTGAGATCATAACCTGAGCCGAAATCAAGAGTCGGATGCTTAGTCCACTGAGCCACCGGGCGCCCCTCTCATCCTGGTTTTGATTTGCATTTCCCTGATGATGAGTGATGTTGAGCATCTTTGTCTGCTGGCTATCTGTATGTCTTCTTTGGAGAAATGTCTCTTCAGGTCCTCCGCCCATTTTTAAAATTAGATTATTGGTATTTTTTTGGTGTTGAGTTGTGCGAGTTGAATTTGCCTATCCCTCATTTGAGTGGAATCATATAATAATACCTGTCCTTTTGTGTTTGGCTTCTTTCACTTAACATAAAGTTGTCAAGGTCCATCCATGTTCTAGTATGTATCAGAATTGCAATCTTTTTTATAGCTGAATGATGTATTTATATACATTTTTTGTTTATCTATTCATCTGTCCATGGTTACTTGGGTTTTTCCACCTTTTGGCTATTGTGAACAACGCTATGAACATGGGGTCCACATGCCATCTGAGGGAGCAAAGTTGTCCAGAGACCCTGAGCAATTATCCCAAGATCCTGGATTTTATTCCTCTTGAAAGGAATTTTTTTTTTTTTTAAAGATTTTATTTATTTATTTGAGACAGAGAGAATGAGAGAGAGAGCACATGAGAGGGGGGAGGGTCAGAGGGAGAAGCAGGCTCCCCGCCGAGCAGGGAGCCCGATGCGGGACTCGATCCAGGGACTCCAGGATCATGACCTGAGCTGAAGGCAGTCGCTTAACCAACTGAGCCACCCAGGCGCCCGAAAGGAATTTTTTTTTAAAGCGCGCCTGGGTGGCTCAGTCAGTTAAGCGTCTGCCTTCGGCTCAGGTCATGATCTCAGGGTCCTGGGATCGAGCCCTGCATCGGGCTCCCTGCTCAGCGGGAAGCCTGCTTCTCCCTCTCCCCCCTGCTTGTGTTCCCTCTCTCGCTGTCTCTCTCTCTGTCAAATAAATAAATAAAATCTTTAAAAAAAAAAAGTTTTTTTTTTTTTTAAGATTTATTTATGTGAGAGAGAGAGCATGTATGTGCCAGCACAAGGGGGAAGTGGGGCAGAGGGAGAGAATCCCCAGCAGACTCCCACTGAGTGCGGAGCCTGAAGTGGGGCTCACCGCAGGGCTCAATCCCAGGGCCCACCATATCATGACCTGAGCCAAACTCACGAGCCAGACGCTTAACCAACTGAGCCACCCAGGTGCCCCTTACGATTTTATTTTTAAGTAATCGCTACACCCAACGTGGAGCTTGAACTCATAACCCCGAGATCAAGAGTTGCACACTTCACCGACAGCCCACCAGGTGCCCCGGAACTGCTTAAATTCTTACATGGAACCAAGCTGTAAACCTGGCTCTAAGTAAAGCTTTCTTGTGGGTTTCTTTGTTCATTTGTTCTCCCTTCAACCATGACTACCGGCAGTTTAAGACTTGTAAGAGGTTCAGTAGAACAGTTAAAGGAAATAAACATTTCCTCTGCAAAATACCAATTTCAGGGGCGCCTGGGTGGCTCAGTTGGTTAAGCATCTGCCTTCGGCTCAGGTCATGATCCCGGAGTCTTGGGATCGATCCCTGCATCGGGCTCCCTGCTCCGCGGGAAGCCTGCTTCTCCCTTTCCCACCCCCCCCCACTTGTGTTCCCTCTCTCACTGTCTCTCTCTCTGTCAAAATAAATAAATAAAATCTTTAAAAAAAAAATACCAATTTCGGGGCACCTGGGTGGCTCAGTCATTGGGTGTCTGCCTTCGGCTCAGGTCATGATCCCGGAGTGTCGGGATCAAGCCCCGCATCGGGCTCCCTGCTCAGCGGAGCGCCTGCTTCTCCCTCTGCCGCTCCCCCTTGTTCTGCTCTTTCTCTCTCTCCCTCTCAAATAAATAAATAAATTCTTAAAAAAAAAAATAACCAATTTCAACAACGAAAATCATACCAAATGGGGCTAAAACACGCTGAAAAGCAAGTAAGACCAGACTCTTTCCCTGACACATGCCCCACCTCCCATGCTTCTTTGCTCCAATCACACCACACTAATAATAATTCTGCACAGACCTTAATGTGTTCAGGACTCTGCTCTTGCACGTGTGGTGCAGGCTCTTCTGCTTGGAATGCCCTGCCTCCCATTCTCCAACTGGCCAAGTCAATCATTTCTTAGGACTCTGTGAAGCCTCGCCTGCCTTCCTCCCTCCCCACAAAGCAGATGTCTTTCCACTTTGTGCATGGTTCACCATAGGTGTCCCACCTGTATTGTAATTAGCTGTGCTTAGTCTGCCCCTCCCGTTAGACTGTGAGCTCCTAGAGGGGAGGGGCTGTGGACTGTGACTGAGTCATATTTGTCTTCCCAGCCACTACCTCCATAAACGTTGAGTGAAAAGTACTAGCGATCATTTACTGACCATTCACCACGTCCCAGGGTTGTTTTTTTTTTTTAAGATTTTATTTATTTATTTGACAGAGAGAGACAAAGCGAGAGAAGGAACACAAGCAGAGGGAGTGGGAGAGGGAGAAGCAGGCTTCCTGCTGAGCAGGGAGCCTGATGTGGGGCTTGATGCGGGGCTCGATCGCAGGACCCCAGGATCATGACAGGACCCCGGGATCATAACCTGAGCCGAAGGCAGACGCTTGACGACTGAGCCACCCAGGCGCCCCTACATCCCAGGGTATTTTATACACGTGGTCTTTAATCCTTCCAACAGCCCTTTGAGGTAGGGGTTTATCCTCATTTTTACAGGAAAGGAAACAGAAAGCTCTAGAACTCTGTCAGCATTCAAATTCAGGATTCAAACCCAGCTCCCAGCTGCCCCAGGGCTGCTTGCAGCAAGAGTGGACGGTGGGATATGAGGATGCACGCTGCCCAGAGCACCTGGTCCCTTACAGCTGCCCATAAGAAATCTGGGCCCACAGATAAACTGTTACTTCCTTATTTGCCCAGTTAAAATATACACTTTTTAATAGCCCACCCTTTCTCGAACTTCCAACACTGGTAACACAGACTCATCTCGCTTTCACACACACACACACAGGAATGCCCCTCCTTACGATGTCCTCTTACCTACTTAAGCACTTAAGTAGTTTGCTGCTTTGAACTTCTCAGGTTGTTTTACGTGTGTTTATTTGCTTCCATCAGCCCCGGCTGGATGGTAAGGTCATGGGGTGGGGCCCCGTCGTCCATTGCTTTATTCCTAAGCTCACTCACACTTCAGTCTCCGTTCTTAGCAGGCCCATGTGACATTCACTGACTGCCTGGAAGGAAATCTGTCCCCCCCACCCCATGTTCACACATCCTATAATCTCGCTATAGTATCTCTTGTATCGGTCCCCCAACTGCTTCTTATCTTGCTCTATCTTGTCCACATGTATAACTCACTTAGTAAAAGACCATGCCCCCTAAAAGGCCTGTTTGGAAACAGCTTGCATTACAATCTCAGAAACAGTTTACACTATAATTACAGTCACACTTTGTCATTCTCAACCATTACCTGGAGAATCAATAGCTTCTTACAACTAGGAGGCACATGGGAGACAATGAATGAGTGAATGAATAATTATTTTCCAAGAATCCCAAGTATTTCTGTCAACCAAGTTACAATGTTAAAGACACCAAAACGTATTAGGTGAGCTGCTACTTAAAGGTAAAGTGAGGAAGCCTTTAGTAAAGCAGATGGTGATGCTTTTGTTACTGGATTCCACAGTGGAGAAGTCCTTTTTGTCAAAAAGTCATCCCTTTCTGACAGATACACACACAATGGCCCAAGCTGGGCCTTGAGAGCTGCCAGGCCCATGCCCTGGTCCCCACCCCAACTGCCTGCTTCCCTGGGGCTCCTGTCATGGAGCTGCATGGGCACAGTGCCAGGCCAGATGGCAAAGATGGGGAAAACTGCCAAAAAGGAGGTAAACAGGAAATGGAAGGAGGGCTCTAGCTGGGGGGGGGGGGGAGGGGCAGCCCGGGATCTCACCCCAATCCTGCCTTGAGAAAGAGGTCAGGTTGTAGAGGAGGTGGAGGAAGCAAAGACACAGCAGCTGTCCCAGAAAAGAACGAACACCGAGGCTTCGTGTCACCAGAGAGGAGGAGGGACCGGGAGGCCCACATCATCTTAATAAGCTCCACGCGCACAGATGTGGTAATGAGCATAGCACTACACACATATCCATGTGCAAAGACACACAAAGGTGTAGGTACGCTAAGAGACGTGCACGCAAGATCCCTGCGAGCACACAATCACTATATACACACACCCGATAACACACAAGTGGGAGCATGCACCGAGGCGTGGACAACCAGGCCACAGAAGGAAGAGCAGACACAGCCCTGGCCTTAGGGACAATCTTCTTACCCGGACAGAGCATCAGGCAGCCTCAGGAGCACATCCCCCCGCAGAGGTGCACGAACAGATCCCAGCGCCACGACACTGAGGGGCCAGGGAAGCACCCTGGGGACGGCCCAGTGCACACCACCCGCCCTCCACACCACTCACCAGAGTCTGGACAGCCGCCTTTCTCCTCCCCCGGGGCTCTTTCAGCTTCCTACCTGCAAGTCCGAGGCCTAGATTCCTGACGGCCTCAGGGCCTCTCCGGCCTGTCCCATTGCCCTCTGAGCTGGGCTGGGCACTGCTCTCTGCTGAGATAAGCCAGAGGGGCAGAGCTATTTTCTGCCAGGCAGGAAGTGAGAATTGAGTAAAAATGGGCAGGAGGCTAGGTCACGGTCATCCCTCTCGCTCCTCCACACAACCTGCCTGTGCCCATCCACACTTCTGGAGGCTGACCAGCCTTGCAGAGAGGGTTGAAGAGAAAGGAATAGGTGATTTGGGACAATGATGGGGGCAGGGAGGGGAGAGAAATAACTCTTCTTTGTCCAGCTTCCTCCTGTCTACCACACTCTCCATGCACACCCCCCCACCCTCCTGCACACCCGCCAAATGCCTTGCTCTGTCTCCTCTCTTTAGTCATTCACATCCTCCAGAAGTTTGAAAAGAAGGACTCTCAGATCTCATTCCCCTTGCCCCAGAAGATCTGTTCTAGAACAGCCCCAAACCTCATTTTAGATTCCGGAGGCCACAGCTGGAAGTCACAGCCAGCCAGTACGTCCCACCCCTGTGCGTTCTAACCGCCCTGTTAGCTAAGTTCACTTCAGCTGCTGTGTGCGGGCAGCATTGGGAGGATGGCCCCTTTGCCCACAGACAGGCTTAATTCTAAATTATACCCCTTTTTAAAAAGATTTTATTTATTTGAGAGAGAGAGAGCATGCGCATGCACGAGCCGGGCGGGGCGGGGCGGGGCGAGGGGGAGGGAGAAGCAGGCTCCCCGCTGAGCAGGGAGCCCCACTTGGGGCTCGATCCCAGAACCCCAGGATTATGACCTGAGCCGAAGGCAGACGCTTAACCGAATGAGCCACCCAGGCGCCCCTAAATTATACGTCTTAATACGTGTATGTTCAGACCCCAGACAGATCCAAACTAGGCAGGAGCCTCCAGCAGAAGCTTAGCAAGTGTGAAGCCTTTGTGAACAGCTCTGTCCTAGAGCTGCTCTGAGGACACAGATGAACCCCGCTCGCCTGAGGGGTCTATAGCGCAGAGATAGTACAATGTCACCACAGCGAGTGGACGGCCTCTTCCTTCCCGGGGGGAGTGGGGGGACACACAGGCCCCCCGCGGCTGTTGTGCCCTATCTCCACGGTCCCTCTTCCTGTTCCAGGCCTGCTCTGCTTCTCCAGCCAAAATTCCTGCTCCAGCCTCTCCCCACTGGGCCCCACCTCGGCCTGTCTCTTCCTGCATCATCCAGTATCATCCTCTGCCATGTCTTCTCCCCCTGGGTATTCTGACCTCATCTCTCCCGTTTTTTTCTGGGCAAAAGCAGAAAGCAAAGGTGGCCTACAGCTCAGGAATTGGTTTCCCCTGCGTGCGGATGTCACCTCACCACCTGCACATCTCCCTCCACCCTTTCAGGAGCTGGAAAAACAGGAAATAAAGTCACCATCCAGAGAAGTCGCTCGGACCGGATCAGCCCGCTGCCACAGCCCTGTGCCCTGAGTCGTCCGTGCACATCTTGCCCTTGCTTTGGGGCCTGGATGGGTCCTGCCCCCGCAGAGAAAGCCGGAGCCTTCTGATCTTTGACCATGCTCTGAACTTGTGCTGCACTTCTTGCACGCCTCTGGCTTCGCCCTCCCCCTTTCTGCTGCTTCCTTCCGGTGTCCCCCCACCCCTGCACACAAGGTGTCTGCTGCTGGGGTATACTCCGGGGGCAGCAGGCTGGGGGAGGGCCAACATCATCAGGCAGAGACAGATGGAGCTGGGCTCTAGTGTCTCTTGAGAGGCCAGGAGGTGAGGCTTACGGGTATGGGCAAGTTCCTATTTTCCCCTCAATCCTTGCCTCCATCTCCCCCTGGGGCTACAACTTCCTCACCCTAAAAGGAGCCAGAGATACAACCTGGTGGCAGTTCCCTTCTTGTCACGTGGGCTCCCCTAAATATAGGTAAGAGGTAGGCAGCTGCCCTTAGTAGTGTGATCCAAAGTTATCCTAAGGCCTTGCTGACCCCCAGATAGTTCCCCCACCTGTCCTCAATATCTGAAATTCCATCCCCTTCATGCCACTCATGAGCCACATCCTATCAGAGTTATAGGGACATTAGAGACCGTCTCGTCTAATCCTCTCATATAGAAGATGGACGCACTGGGTTTAAGCGGTGTTTCTCAAAGACCCCATTAAGATACAACTTGGTTAGCTGGGAAGGATAACTGCAAGAACACATCTGTGCCAGTAAACCCATTAGTGGAGTTTAATCAATTAGTTCATTGTCATCTAGCAGAGGGTTTGGCCTGGGGGGAAGGGGGAGGGGGTCCCGGAGTTAAGTTTTATCTGAGAGTGGGAAAGGGCTAGACACCACCCCCAGAGAGCCCTCCTCAGTGGCTGTGGGAAGCCCAGGGTTCAGCATAACCGTGGTGGCTTCGGGGGCGGGGGAAGGAGAAGACACATCTCCCCAAGATGCTCCAGTGTGAGGGCCTCGGGCTTCAGAGGGGCATTCCTGGATGTGCCAAGTGTGGTGGCTGTCTCCCCTGGCTCGCTCCCCTTTTAGCTTTTTACTCTATTCAGTAAGGTTCTCCAGGTCCCATGGAGCACTCTCATCTCCATCCCCACCCATGAACCCCGTTCTAAAGGAGGGACTTGTGCCCCCTGCAAAGTTCAACCCCCTGGTGCCAGCCCCATACCTGTGCTCCCTGTGGCTTCCGCTGCCTGCTCTGGGCTTGGCTGGGCTGGTAGGACCTGCTCCTGAGGTGGGTGGGGACACGCTCTCCTGGCAGATCTCAGCGTGTCCCAGCTCCCTGCACTCACCCAACCCCACACGGGGCAGGGAGAGAGAGGAAGCAGTGCCCTCAGTGGCCTTTGCAGCCGGTCAGTGAGAATGGCCCTCAGTCAAGCCCCAGCTCTTGCCTACTAATACCTCCCCCGACCCATTGCTCACACACTCCCTAGCTTCCGGGAAGCTCAACTGGCGCACCCACCCACTGATGCTAGATGACTAACCACCCACCCCGAGCTGTACTTACACCAGTTCCCCTGGGCGTCTCTTTCTCTTTTGCGTTCCAGCAGGTAGTTTCACTCTTGCCATTCATGGCCATGCCCCTCCCTGCCCGGGGCCATTCCTCCTTGCTTCTCTCTGGCTCCCGCAGGCTGTGAGCTCTGGGGGACGGGGGGGACTCAGATGGTAGCCCCTTGTTCTGCGCCCTCTGGCTGGGCCCCTTACTTTCTGCATCAACAAGGCTGGGCATGTTGTCCATGCCCAATACACAAAAACAACTTAAATAGGTGAAAAAGGATATTGCGGTCAAATAACTCGGAGAAACACTACGCTGAACAGGTTTCTCTATGACAGGACTTCTCGTGGTCTTTACCATGCCATTAGAAGATTGACCATGTGTTCATAAGTGAAGCTGGGTGAAGGGTGTATGGGGTGCTTTATACTATTCTATTTTTGTGCGAGTTTGAACTTTTCCATAAAAGACAAGTGTTTTTGTTTTTAATGCTGTTAATCACCGTGTACCTGTAGGAGGAGAGACTGTACGGTTTCCTGAACATGTGTGTCCCTAGAACACATTTTGGGAGATCCCAAGTTATTAACGGCCAATGCTGGAGTCACACCTCAATGTATGTTGTCAAGATGTGACCACCTCGAAGTTCAGATCATCTGGCCCATCACTGGATGTCAAATCAAGGGTTTCCTGAGCTCCAGGTCCCGGATGTCTCCTCCCTCCTGATGAAGTGCAAGTTCTGCCCTACTTCCCTGGGGTTATTCCCCCCACCCCCGGGACATGATCTCAGGCAGGCTCTGGCCTTTATCCTCCGGAGGGACAATCTTATACTCATCTGAAGTCACGGGCTTCAGAAATGAAGACACACGCCCTCATGGCCCACACAATCCCTAAGACCCCAGCCATGGCCTTCTTCAATCCAACCTCTAGATTCCTTAGGTCTCCTGGAGTTGGCTACTTCCCTGAATACAATTCATGAGGTCCTTTCATCTTCAGACGGATCCATAAATCCCAGCGGTTGGAGTGTTGATTCCCAGGGGGCAGGATGGCAGTGCTGAGGATGGGATCATAACCAAAGTAGGCCACACAGGTTGAAAATAAACACTTTATGCAAAGACATCCTTTAAGGTGGGTGGCGTTCCCATCATGGGCCTCTCTGGGACTGCTGCCCCAACCCAAGGAAAGTTAGTAGGGGCCAGGTAAGAGACCCATAAGGGGCAGCCAGGAAGCAAACTGACAGATGGGGTCTAAGAGCAATGGAATGTGGGAAGGTCGGGCTGGGGTAGAGACAGTATGGACCCCAGCTCATCCTGCTTGGCCTAGAGTCAGGGTGCTGAATTCCTGGCTCCATCGAAGCACAAGGTCCTCACTTTTGGCCTGGCTCAAGACGCTGTAAGTCTCGTTCTGCAGACATCTCATCCGGGACACCTACACAGGGATCGGGGACACACAGTCTGTGTCACAGAGCCCAGGGGACAGAGGTGTGGAGGTGGGGAAGTGGCATTAGTCCCGCAGGAACCAGAAGCGAGCGGGGACAGGCACAGGGCAGTCGGAGGAAGGAGGAAACAGATGTGGGTTTTTAAGGCTGCAAGACACACCAAGTAGCCCAACCTCTCCTTTAAGAAGCGAGAAGGCTGAGGATGGAGAAGGAAGTGACTTATTCCAGACCCCTTGGTGAGTAAGAGTCCAGACCTCAATATCCAATGCCCAACCCAGCTAGGCATTCTTGCTGTGTTGCCCCGAGGGCCCTCTCCTTTTATTTGCACATCCCTCCTGGACAGCCCCCCCCCCCCCCCCCCCCCCCCCGCAACCTCTGCCTTGGAGGGCCTCGCTTACTCCAAGACAGGAGGGGGTGGGAGAGAGGGCTCTGGTGGAGGCCTCAGCCCAGAGAGGCAAGCTGGGAACTGTTTCCACCCCTGTTGCTCAGAGCAGAGTGGGGTGTGTGTGTGTGCACTCAGAATAGATCCCCCTGTGGTGACCAATTGAAGGGCTGAGGGGAGAAGGAGGGGGCGGGGTGAGGGGCTTACCTTCCGGTCCCGGCTTCTCATCAGGCACTGTTGGCTTTTGAAGGCACAGTAGTTTGG
This sequence comes from Neomonachus schauinslandi, assembly GCF_002201575.2. Taxonomy (NCBI): domain Eukaryota; kingdom Metazoa; phylum Chordata; class Mammalia; order Carnivora; family Phocidae; genus Neomonachus; species Neomonachus schauinslandi. The sequence continues at coordinate 96,419,355 of NC_058407.1, read as the reverse complement.
GTACTGTACATAGTCTGTGTCACAAATCTAAGCCAGGAGCCAGGAATGGGGAGGTGCGGAGATATCAGAAGCCTTCTAAGATGCCAGTCCTCCAGAGAGAGCCCATAATGGCCAAACCAGGGCCATGGGTAGAGCCCTTGAGAACCAGACCTTCCACACCCAGGGTGCCCCCTTCTCTGAGGAATAGGCCTCTGTCCCCTGTGCCTTTCCTGTCCCACCCTCAGTCACAGTTCGGTGCTGAACAGAAGCCAGGAGGCGGAGAATTAAGTGGCTGCCCTGCTGGTCAGCTTGCTGGGAAAGTTGCTGAGAAATAGGGAATGGGGAAGGGGCCCCAATCAGGGGTCCAATCTCAGGGAGCCTTCTAGTGATGGTTAAGTGAGGGAGAGGGTAGAAGAATCTCTAATGTATGACCTTGGGTGAATCACTTCCCTCTGTGGATCTCACCTCCCCATCTATAAATCCAGGGGAGGAGGAGGGATGATCTCTGAGACCCTTTCTAGGGTCTACCACTCCTCAGGCCCAGGGATAAGAGCTGGGCAGGGGCCCCTCATCTCAGCTACCAACCCTTTCTTAAGCTGCCCCGGCTTTTCCTGGCCTTGACTTTTCCTGCTAAACCACAGGAGGGAGGGGCCTGGCTGTCCGTCAACAACTAGTAGCTCCACAGGGGAGGTCACTCTGGGGAGAGAGGGAGCAAAGTTGATTCCACTGAGCAGAGAAAGTGCTGGAACCGTAGGGCAAGGAGCCCGCCAGACTGAAGCAGGGCAGCACTGGGTCACAGGTCCATGACACCTTGGGCATCCCCTCATCATTGGTTGTAAAGGTGAGTCTAACTTTGGGCCAGTGTGGGAAGTGACTTGACCAAAGCCCCTCAGCAGGGACCCTGAAGAGCTGGGATCAGAACCTCTGTCCCCTGCCTCCCAGTCCTGTGCTCTCCCGGCCCCTCCACTCCTCTGATTCCTACTCCTTTCACAAACACAATCCTGCTCGCTCTTTTTTTTTTTTTTTTTGAGAGGGGGCGGGGGGTGGAAGGGTGTCTATTGGAAAAGAGGCAGGAGGCTCAGTGAGGACTGGTCCCCCAGAAGCCAGAGGCCTAGCCCCCTTGCACATCTTAGGGCTACTTAGAGCAAGGAACTGGAAGGAATGGGGACAACTGGGGTAGGGTTGAGCTTTGGGTAAAGGCTCTGACCTTGGTGGGGAAATCCCCATCCTGGAAGCTAAGGAATTCTGTCTGGAGCCAGCCGGACACCCGAATATCTTCACAGCCCTTGGTGGCCAGCCGGGCGCACCAGAAGTCCATGCGGAGCCCACCATACATATCCAGCCCGTAGAAGCGGCCTGATGTTGGGGTCCCTACCTGTGGCACAGGGGACAGGGGAGAGGTGCACGCCCCTGCCCCCCTGCAGACTTCCCTTCCCACTGCCCTTTCCTTCCTGGAGCCTAAGGCCTCCCCCACTGCAGGCTGCCCGGCTAGGTACCTGGGTACCGATGGACATGCTCTGGGCTATGAGCAAGGGGCTGATGAAGGGTGTTTTGTGCGAGTTGTCACACAGCTGTCGCTGCAGGACCGCCTCCGAGTGGCACTGTTCCAGCTTCAGGGAGCAGAAGTCACAGAGGGCACAGGTGGCTGTGTGTCGCCGCCCAAGACTGTCACAGACCTGGGGCAGGAGTGTGGTTGACAGACTGAGGCTGAGACACTTCCAGCCCTGCAGCACCGTCCCTGCAGAATGTCTTCCCATTAAGGCTCTTCAAGGCTTCTCTGGCTTTCCTCCCTGACCTCTCCCCAAAGGCTCCTCCAGGACCTCTGCTCAGTGTTCTAACTCTTCACCTTCTTCCTGCTGTGTCTACTCCCAGGTAACCTTCACCTTTCTGCAGGCAACACCCAAATCGTATCATCCGTTCCGATCCCTTTCCTGAGCTCCAAATCCTCACTGCCAAGTACCTGACAGATGTCTATCACCAGGTGACCTACAATCCCTCCTTTTTTTTTTTTTAAGGAATTTATTTATTTATTTGAGAGAGAGAGCTCACACAAGAAGTGGGGAGGGGCAGAGGGAGAGGGAGAAGCAGATTCCCCGCTGAGCAGGGAGCCCGACTCGGGACTCGATCCCAGGACCCTGAGATCATGAGCTGAGCCGAAGGCAGACGCTTAACGAACTGAGCCACCCAGGTGCCCCCAATTTTTTTTTTTTAAGATTTGCAATCACTCCTTAGACTCTGAAAAGGACTCATGACCTTCTCTTTCCCTCTCTCTGCTAATGATAATGCTAATATCTACACAGTCAACACAGTGTTAAGCACCATGGCCATAAACACTCTCGTCTCAGTTAGCCTTCACCAGAGCCCTATGCTAGACTAGGTACTAGAAACATCTCCATTTGACTGATGAGGAAAGGGGCTCAGTTGAGGTCGAGTGATCTGCTCAGAACCACGCGTCTAATAGATGGTGGAGCTCTATTCTGCTAACTCCCAAACCTACACTCTACCCAAGAACCCAGGTCCAAAACCTCCAAGTTCTTGGAAGACATTCTTCAGAGCGGAGTTACCCATCTCCTAGCTGGGAGCTGCGCCCTGACTGGGCTTCCTCCGCATTCTAGGCTGGGGCTTGCTAACCAGCATGTCCCATTCATGCCATCCTCCCCCTTCACGCGTGGGTACACACGTCACAGTGCACGGAATCTCTTATGTCACCTTACTTACTCCTCACACCAGCACGTAAGGGAGCATCATCATGTCCTTGACTCAAATTGTTATCAGGTTAGCGCTTCCTACCAAGTTCAATACAAATGCTTCAGGCCGCTGTTTGAGATTTTTCACCTTAGGCCCCTTCCTAGCTCTCCTGCCACTCTGCTCCAGGTAAAAATGGGCTCCCGACTGGTCCCTTAACCAAACCCCGACATCCAGGGAGCTCTCCATGACTCCTGAACTTCCTACCCTAAAAAAAAAAAAAAAAAAAGTCTCAGGGGGCGCCTGGGTGGCTCAGGTGGTTAAGCGTCTGCCTTCGGCTCAGGTCATGATCTCAGGGTCCTGGGATCGAGTCCCACATGGGGCTCTCCTTTCAGCAGCGAGTCTGCTTCTCCTTCTGCCCCGCCCCCCCCATGCTCTCCCTGAAATAAATAAATAAAATCTTAAAAAGAAAAGTCTCTCTCCAACACCTACTGCGCACTTCTTTTATAATGCTACTGAATCCCTCATGCTTTCAGACCCCTTAAGGGCGGGAGCAGTATGCTCATTCTTGGTGCCCTACTATTCCCTCTAACAGGAACCTCTACCAAGCCCCTTCTTTTGCCTGCGTAACGTCTTTCATCTTCAGGTCTCTGTTTTAAACATTGGTTCCTCTAAGAATTCTCTGATCCTCCCAAACATGGACCATGGGGTGCCCCATCTGCTGCGTCTGGACTATGTACTTCTCCATGGCTGCATTTATCCATCACACTATTCTGCCTGTTTCCTCATCTGTCTCTCCCACTAGAGTCTAAGAAGACTGGATCTATTTTACCCATCACCAACATCTCGAGTACCTAGTACAGAGTTGGTACGCTATACTAAAAAACCAATTATTGGGCGCCTGGGTGGCTCAGTTGGTTAAGCGACTGCCTTCGGCTCAGGTCGTGATCCTGGAGTCCCGGGATCGAGTCCCACATCGGGCTCCCTGCTCAGCGGGGGGTCTGCTTCTCCCTCTGACCCTCTTCCCTCTCGTGCTCTCTGTCTCTCATTCTCTCTCTCTCAAATAAATAAATAAAATCTTTAAAAAAATAAAAAATAAAAAAAAATTAAAAACCAATTATTTAACTTGCTCGTTGGCCATCCTCTGGGCCTGGCACTATGCAATATTGAACAAATGGATGAATGGAGGGCATGCTCACTCTTAACAAGTGCTTACTAACTTGTCTTATTTGAAAGCCTACAGAATATCTTCCTGGGAATAGGATTCGCTTGGTGCTGAGGGCACACTGAGACTGGGATCTCTCTACAGATCTTTGGAACGGGATCTATGGCCCCCCTGGAAAGGAGAGCTGCATCCAAGGCAAAGCCAAGTATTGAAGATGGTGAACTAGCTCAGGAGATAACTCAAGCCTAACAGCTCAGAGAGATGAAGACTGAACTCTGGACTGGAAAGGATTCCAGACTAGGTCTTGGGCCTTTTTCCTTTAAGGTGAGCCGGAGATGTCCTCCTAAAGAAAGATTCTCATTCAGAGAGAATGTCTCTCCAGTGATGCCTTGTGCTTTCTGTATCCCTGCCTTTCCCCCCTCACTCTCAAGGCCCAGTCTAGTGCCGGGCGCAGAGGATGGCCAAAGAGCATGTATCCATTAAACAGCATTGCAGGCATACCGGCTTCCCGAAGCCAAGGATCTCCTCCTCTATGTACTGCCAGGCTCTGGCTGTGGGGGTTATGGTGCAGGTGTTCTCCACAATCGAGTAGCATAGCACCAACAATGCCTCTACGTGGGGCATCTGCAGGAGGCTGCAAGAACACAGCGTTGGCTGGTGGGCATGGCCGGAGGGCTGGGGCAGAAAGCCACATCCACTCTTCCCCCACCCCTCCTTGGTGTCTGGTCTTGGTCACACACATTCAGCATGCTGATGGGGCTTTAGAGGCCTCCAGGCCAACTGCCTCCTTTCACAGATGAGGAACTGAGAAACAGAAAGGGAAGTAATCCTCCCCAAAGCTGCAGTGCTAATCAGAGGCAGAGACAAGACCAGAACCCAGGCCCAGGTCCAGGGCCCATACCATCCCATCACACAGAGCAAGGGCATCTAGGACAGTGCTTAAGGCAGTGATGGAGACAGAAGAGGTGAGGCAGACAGCTGCTAGGCGCGCCTGAAGCCCAAGCAGGTCTGAGTGGGTCTTGGAAGCCGAGGCTGGGTAAGGGAGCTTCTCCTTCCCAAAAAAGGCAGCAGCGGGGATAGGGTGGTGGCCGGAGTGTGTAGGTCAGAACAGCCTGTACCTGTCACGGGTTGGCTTTTTCCAGACGGGTTCTTCATCATACAGATCATTCATTTCATCCATTTCCTGGGCTGATCGGATGAGCTCCTGGATGTTCTCCATCATCATAGGAGTGGACTCCACTTCCCGGACTCGGGGAGTGAAGGAGAAAGGGTTGGAAGACACAAATTCAGACTGGAACTTGAGCTCTGGGTCTGTCTGCAGCCCAGCCATTGACTCCAATCCCTCCTCTGCCCCCTGTCCTTCCTCTTGCTTTCCCTCCTCCTCCAGCTCCTCTTCTTGCTCCTGGCCCTGCTCCTGCTTATGCTCCTGGCCCTGCTCCTGCTTGCGGTCCTGCCCCTGCTCCTGGCCCCCCAGAGACAGGGAGGACTGTAGCAGCTCCTCCACGTTGTTGTTAAGCCTCTCAGGCCAGGGCTGGAAGGCCTGTCGTTCTGTGGCTGCAGAAGGGTTTGGGAAGGACCGAGAAAGAAAATGGGAAGGAAGAGTCAGGCTTCTGGCCCCTGAGAGGGACACACACAGAAACACAAAGGCACAGGAAAGCAGCCTAAATGACATTCACACAGCCGAGCATAAAAGACACGGGGAAGACTACGAGTATGAAAATAAAAGAAAAATTGCCATGGCAATTATGGCAACTGTGGTCTCCTTTCCACCTCCCCGACAAGTGCTCCTCTTCCCTAGCTCCCACCTCAAATCCCACCTTTTGTCCCTCTCACTTAGGAAACACCAAAGATGCTGAATAGCGAGCAACGAATCCTTTCTAGAGTGAAGATGGCGGCTTATAAAAGTCCCAGAGGACTTCCAGACGCAGGAATGTTTGGGGGAGCTGGGAAAAGTGAATTTTTCCTAGAATTGTAAGCAATGTCAGAAGATACTCCTGGACGGGAAAGCCCCACCTTGTATTCATAAAAAGCAGTCTCCAGCCTTATGTAACCATGCTGCCAGCCCCCCACCCCCCAGCCCTGCTCAACATTCTTTCCCATTCCCTACCACCGATGCCTTAACTCCTGGGCTCTGGGATTTGTGGAAGGGCTTGCAGGTAGCCTCCCAGGTACTGGCAGGGTCTCACCTGTGACATGAGATGAGAGGGGGGAGGTCATCGTGGTGGGAGGGACATCAGAAGAACTGTCAATCTCCTTGAGAGTGTTAGGTGAGAGGATTGAGACTGGTTGGGAGCACCGGACCCTCTGCAAGAAGAGAAGGACAGTGGGCATGCGTTTCCCATAGGGCAGACTTCTACTCCAGCGTCCAGCTCAGTCCTTTTCTGGCATGTCTCCTCTCTCACAGTCCCTGGTGGAACCCTCTAAACCTGAGAAAGGGTTCCCCGGTGAGATAAGACTCGGTGTCTGGGCCACACCTCTGCCTTCACTCTTGTGTTTGACTTGAAAGAAACCACTCAAGTATTAGAAGAAAGGGGAGGCCTTGTCCCTTTGCCTCTTCTCTGCCCTCTTCCCTACTTTCCTTGCAGGAACAAGACTATTCCGACAGTCTGGACACCCAAGGTGAGACTGTACTCCTACGTACTCTGAGTAAAGGATTGGCAAAGTGGCAGGGAGGGAAGATCTCAGGATGGCCCTCCTGGAGCCCTTCTTCAACACCTCACCTCCCCGGCCCCCAACTCCCCCGTGGTCCTCAGACACCAGATCCAACCTTTGTCCCCGGCCTCACCTTGGCGTAGTAGACGTGGTTGGAGCAACGATACTGAGTAAATTGGCAGAAGGACTCAAACCAGGAGGCATAAGGGAGGTCGGAGCAGACAGCGCCTGAGAATGGGCAGGGGTGGAGAAGGTGAACACACACAAGGGGGAACCTCTCTCCCCGAGGGGGAGGGGGCAGTGGGCTCCTTGGGTCTGCAGAGTGGAGAATATGGCCCCCGGCTAAGGAGCCGGCCATACTCCTCCCCTCTCAAGCGAGCACCAGGCTGCCCCACCAGTCTGGCCCTCACCGTCCGGCACCAAGCCGTGATTTTCGTATTGGTCCAGCTGGACGAGGGTGGGGTTCCGGCAGCCGTGCGTTGCCCGGAGACGGCAGGTAGTCTCTGCTTTCCAGGTTGGGGTCAGCAGTGCGAAGAAGCGTTCATATTCGGTGGGAGAGAGAGGGCTGCCTGGGGTGGAGGCCGAAATTGAATCCTGGGCTGGGGCAGGTGTCAGAAGCAGGAGCAGCCCTGCGGGGCAGGGAAACAAACGGATGGATGGACCGAACTCCAAAACCCGCCTCGGGCCCTGGACAGACTCGCAAACGGGCCCCGTGGAAATCAGCAACTGGGGGATGTCTGGCCGGCGATCCCCGCGGATCAGGGTGAGGAGATTCCAGGGGCAGAGGGTAGGGTCTGAGCCCAGAAGCTAGGGAGCAAACCCAACGTGACAACCCTGAGAAAGCGTTTCAAAACCTTATAACAAGGGCGCTTGGGAGGTGGAGGACTGAACCCCGGGAGAAAGAGACTGCTCGAGTAGGCGGGAACCTCTCACCCTCGAGGAGTGGGAGAAGGAAGCCGGCGGCTAGCTTCCTCATGGCCCCAGTCGATCCGCCCGCGTTTCCCGGACCAAAGCGGCCTCTAACGGGCCAAGCCAGAGAGAGCCGGCGGGCGCGGGCTTGCCGATGGGGGAGTAGAAGGTGCGGCCCCGACGTCACAAAGGGCGGGGGGCGGGGCGGCGGAAACCGCCGCGCGCTCTGGGGGTCACCGCGCCTGCCCGGTGGGGGGGGGGGGAAAGGGTGTAAGGGTCCTCACATGTGTCATATTCAACCCCCGGAGGATAATGACGGCAAAAGCCATCACGGACTCAGTACCTTCGACGGAATAGGCCCCGTGCTGTTCTTTGTATGTATCACCTTATTGCATTCCCGAGGTAATCCTACAAAGTGGGTACTGTTATCCCTGCATTACAGATGACAAAACCGGGGTTTGGAGAACCAATCTGCCTAATGGGTGGTGAGGCCTAGATGGGAATGTAGGCGGGGTTCTAGGGCAGGCAGGGATGGAGTGTACAGAACAAAGTCAGCCTACGTGGGTAGGAACTAGAGGGAGCCTCCAGGTAAGAAATGAGCCAAAGGGGGAAGCAAGCCGGGTTCGGGTGAGGAGGTGCTCAGGTGTAAGGATGGTTCAGTCTAAGGACGGGGTTTCCAAATGGGAGGTGAGCAAGACAACCCATCAGCATAGGGGCAAAATGTTTTTCCATTTTGTGTTTAAAATAAGAAATCAAGCTAATAGTGTAATAGTACATGCATAAAACACACATACACGTTTATTGGAAATTAAGTGAAAGATGTTTTATGGAGAAAAGATGCAGAATTTTAAAAGTCTGGGAAAGCCCCAGGCTGCAGCACTTCCCCTCCCTGCCGCACCCCTTCCCAAGGTGAGAAGTTGTGGATTCTGGTGCAGAGGTACCGCTTCTGGTTTCATGCCTTGTTCTACTTCCTCCCACCTCTAATCCAACCCAGAGGATATGCAAACAAAATGTTTAGCACACGTACTGAAATACGGTCTCTACAATAAACACAGGAGGCCAACATGGATAGCTTTTATTCACCTACTCAAATTCCTTTACACATGTGTATGTGCATTCCACCTTGCCCCCTCTCCCACTCACAAGGCCAGGATGAATCCTCTTGGCACAGAGGAAGGGGTGCCCCTTCAACTAAGGCCACAGCCCAGATGCTCTGGGGGATCCCCTACCTCGGAAAAAGCAGGAAGAGAACAAAGTTTATCACACCAGAGCACCCCCACAGGGGGAGGGAATCAGGAGGCAGGGGAGTGCCCCCATGCTACTGCCCCAGTCCTTGAATACAAAGCAAGGGGAGTGAAGAGGACCATCCCTTGGAAATACAGCACCAACCTCAGCACAGAGGCAAAAGGACAGTGGGCAAGACCACTTCCCTCTGAGGGGGGCAGGCTGAATGAGAGTACAGATGGTTAGCGGCTGCAGCACCCCTCCCTACCAGGGTTTGGATGCAGCCTCAGCACCAGGAGTGGGGAGAGGGGAGGAGAAGGGATGACTACACTGCGCCATCCACTCTCCCGGAGCCCCCGGGCCCCAGCACAGGCTTTCCTCTCCCCACTAGCCCAGGTCCAGGGATGTAGAAGAAACCGTGGGAATCCAAGGCCCCTATCTATTTCTTCTTGCGTTCCTGGGAGCAGCGTGGGCAGAACCTAGAGAGGAACGTGATAGAGAGAGGTGGAAGGAGAAAGTGAGTGAGAGGGAGTGCCCTCCTCCACGCAGCTCAGGGGCAGCCCCGCGCCTGCCGCAACTCTCTCACTCACCACTTCCCCCGAGGCTTGGTCGTCAGCCCCACACAGGCAAAGTGGAACCACTCGATGGAACACTGAAAAGGAGGAAGATGGAAGAAGCAGAAGTCAGGGGCCCGAGTGGAGCAGAGGAAAGAAAAGAAGTTTCCTCCACAGATTCCTCAGAAGTGTTCCCGTATTCCGTCCCTTTGGAGAAATCTTGGAGGTCCCAAGGCCAACCAACTCCACCTTCCTGTTATTCTGGAGTCCCACTATTCAACCGTTTCTTCCCCTCTTGTACCCGCTCCCTCGTGGCCCCCAGAACCCCATCTGGAGGCAAAACGGTTGGTTCTCACATCAGGGTTGTCACAGCCAATCATCTCTCCATAGGAGACCTGGTGACAAAGGCAATAGGTGGGTTCGTTGGGATCCACAGGCATATCCAACACATCAGAGGGGTGGACACTGCCAAAGGTCACTGAGGGCATCCCATACTCAGGACTTCTGCATGCCGAGAGGAAGAGAACGTGTCATCTGCAGAAAGGGAAGCTAGAAAGGTGGTAGAAAGACATCCTGGAGGGGCAAGTGATTTGTGGCGTCTCTTTTCTATCCAGCAAATACCACAATGACAAGAAGTTACTGGCACAGAAGATGGAGAGTGGCTAGGGGCAGTGTGGGGTGGGAGTGCGGGGCAGGAGAAAAAAATACACTGTGTGGCAAAGCGCCCCCTTGTACACTCACGTGCGCACAAGTTTCAACTTCTTTTGGGCAGCTTTGGGAGCTTCTTCATCTGAGTTTTTCCCTTTGGAACGAGCACGGGCAGCTTTCTTCTCCTTTTGGGTCCGGCCTTCTAGGAAAGAGGGGGAAAGCCAGAAGGCAGGGAGACAGAAAGATGGGTTAAGTCTTCCTGCTCGAGCCCCTCCCCCGTAGCCGAAGTGTGGCGGCTTCTCCCTCGGCAACCCCCCCCCTCAAGCCCCGCCCCCCTCCTCACTCTTTTTGCCTTTGCTGGAAGAGCTGTCATAGTCACTGGACTCAATCTGCTTCTCCTTCAAATCAGCCTCGAAACGGGCCAGGTCTGTGTCCAGTCGCCGAATGTGTTTGTCCACCTAGGTGCAAGGAAGGAAAAGAGAGAGCTACAAGGCTGGTTTGGGCAAAAAGAAAATAAGGCTAAGGCACATTCTGTGTATCTCCCAGACCCAAAACAGATCCCCACACAGCTGAAGGAGGGGTCTAGGACCCCAAGGATTAGATGGGAGGTAGGTGGGGAGCCGTGAACAGGGCCATACCATCTCATAGGTCTGCATGGCAAGCTGCACCTTGTCGTCACCAAATTCCTTGCACTTGCCATAGGCTTCCTGGATCTGTTTGAGAAGGGCCAATTTTTCCTCGGAGCTCAGGCTGCGGGCGCTACTCATATACTCAGTGGCCAACTTGTCAATTTCAGCCTTCAGGTCTACAACAGAGACAGAGGCCGGGTCACAAAGGCCCCTGAGTGGCTAGGTGAAACACACTTCTTCCTCTTGTTTCTTGGACCTTTTCCATTGACCAGCATCATAACCTTCGAACTAAAATGCCCTGAAAGTTCACAGGTACTGTGCCATTTACTCAAGTAATGCAACATATTGACAGTATTTGTTTTAAAGGTGCCTTCAGGCGAACTGAAGTTAGTGAAAAATAAGGAGGGAGCCTTTGCACACCGCACTAATACGAAGTATATTTTTGTTGGTGTCCGCAGATGCTTCTTTGCAGGGCTTGCTGCTTCTTGAACCATGAATCTTGTCTCACAGGCTTCCTGATTTCGTGTCTCAAAAAACATTCCACAACAGCTCTGAGTGCTGCGAAGCGGCTGGGTCATCTGCTGCGGCCGCCTTCCAGGTCTGTACATCTGTGACTCATCATTTAAAACTAGGCCCTAGTTCATTTATGTAACAGTTCTTCTACCCTACTTTGCTCATCGTCTGCAACCTGCCTGTATTTCCCGTCACTTTTTCTCTGTTTGTTCATCTTAGACATTGCTCCGAACTTTTTAATATTGGAAGGCTGGCGATGTCCCCAGACACTGAGACTGTAGATGCCTACCACCTACTATTTGGTAGGACTCATATAAAATGTCGATGAAAAGAGACAAAAGAGTGACTGTAACGTGGTGCAGCGACAGACAACTGGAAGGATCTGTGTGCACACTATGTTTGTGCCCCCTTTCATGGGAGGAAGCTGGAAATGCATGTAGTTTGATAATGTCCCAACCGGTCTTTCTGTGCATGAACTCAAGAGTAGGGACTGTGATACAAAGGAAGCAAGCTAGTTCTCAGCATCCGCCAGGCAGTTCTCGGGGCCGGGGGTGGGGTGGGGTGGTGTCCTACATCCAGGATTTTACATGATGTTCACCTTTTCATGAGTAAACTTACCCAGAGTAACTGAAATCACAGCTTTAGGTATTCTAACACCAGCTTGTCACATCCTTGAGCATGGCTACATAAGGATGGAAGGTAAGACCTATATATCCTTCAGCAGGTATGGGGCATGGCTCCAACAGATGACATCTTTGCCCTTGAAGAGACCAACCTGACCACTGTAGTGTAGCCTCAGGCTCCAAGTGAATGCCTCAATGCAGCCAGATTTGCTCAACATCCAAGGAAGGCCACAGATGGTATCTAGTGCTTCTGTAAGGTTGAAGAATATAGTGTAGAGATCCTGTTGTTAATTGCTGCTCTTCCTTCTTCTTTTTTTTCTCTCTCTCTCTCTCTTTTTTTTAAGAACTTCTCTACCAACATGACTTGCGGTCTACAGCCACATTGAATTTTGTGATACAACATTAACAATCCAGCAGAGTAGAAACATCCTAGTCTTCCTATAGATATATTGTATACAGAGAACAGAAACGATTCTAGAGTTGACTTGTTTTTGAATTCTTCTTGCAGATATAAAGAACAGAGCATCTTTGAGTTCTTGAGGCATTGCTGCAATACTCTATTATGGAAACGCTGATCTAGAAATGCAGATCCTCACTGCTCTCCTTTTAAGAATTGCAAGAGAGTAAAAAAGAGAGAGAAGCCACAGTTCTCCAGATCAGACCAGATGATATGGTAACACCAAACAGAAAAAAGAAATGATCATACACACTCATTATACACCCAAACTCCTTACTCTGTACATACCCTCTGTTCTTTGGTCCAGGTCCCTCATGAGCTGAAAGTTTCTCTGCAGTTCGAAGGGGAGATTTTCAATACCTAGGGAGAAGAAGAAAAAGAATCACTGCACTTCATAGGCCTTATAGCTGCTTTTAAAGCACAGATCCAAAAGGGGACTCAGTTTCCCCTCCCTGGAACAGCTGGATTAACCTAGAACAGCTGGATTAACCCAGAACAGCAGTCATCATTCCTTTTTCAGTGGAGGCTGTGTCTGCATCTCTCCACAACTAACTTTGCCATCTCTTCCCAGCTTTCCCACCATTTGCCCCTTCAGGGATCTTACTCTATCAATCAGCCCCTCCTTTCCCTTGATTCCCTTCAAGCTCCTTGCCCTCAATCCAAATACCCACCTGGTATCCTCCACTATCACTCACTCACACACACACACACACACACACACACACACACACTTCCAATCTGCTCTCTGTATCGTAGTCAGAATATTCTCTTAAAAAATGCAAATCTCATCAAGTCACCCTCCTGCTTTATAACCGTCTGGTAACTTCCTCTCACACAATTCCTATTCATATTTTGTACTTTCTGGCCCATGCTCGCCTTACTCCAGCCTTGATTCAGGTCAGTCCCCCTTTGTGCTTGGTCTGCCCTGATCAGACTGGCCTTCTCTTGAGTGCCCCCCAACTTTGCCAGGGCTCGTACTGCTACCCAGCTTTCCACGTGCTGCTTTCTCTGTCCGGAATGACTGCTTGTTCTTCATCCCACCCCCACCATACTTCTTAGCCTACTAAACTGCTGTTCATTCTTCAAAGTTCAGCTCAACTCTGACTTCTCCAGACTCCAAGTGCCCTGGATGATGCCGTCAAGTTATTCTAGCTCTACCCTTTTGGGCACTTACCCAACTGCAATTAAATCATTAATTGTGTAACCAGTTATTTGGTATCTCTCGCCCTAGCCCTCCAGAAGGACTGGACACGTCTGTCTTCTCACTTATTTTGCTATGACTTGTGTACAGAGGGTCTTCAATAAATACTTGAATAAATGCACATATAACTTAAGTCTCTCCATAAAAGAGAAATCTCTTCCCATGACTCCATTTCAAACTTTTAAAATACCTCCACTGCTTTAAACTATAACGTCAGGTCTGCCATCCCCAGTTTACTGAGATTACTTTAAGTCACCAGTGACTTACCAAAACAAATGATCTGTTATTAGTCCTATCTTAAAAAATATGTCTGCAGCAGTTGGCACCATCTTCTTTCCTTCAGTAACTTTCTTCCTCTTAGGATTCTAAATCTCATCATATACTTTCTGATAATTCCAACAGTGATGTTTCTTTAGCCTGTCCCTTAAATGTTAATGTTTTCTTTTCTTTTTTTTTTTTAAGATTTTATTTATTTGACAGAGAGAGAGAGTGAGAGAGGGAACACAGCAGGGGGAGTGGGAGAGGGAGAAGCAGGCTTCCCGCTGAGCAGGGAGTCCGATGCGGGGCACGATCCCGGGACCCTGGGATCATGACCTGAGCCAAAGGCAGACGCTTAATGACTGAGCCACCCAGGCGCCCCTCTTTTCTTGAGATTATACTTTAATCCTCTCATTTTCCCACTTTCCTTATATTCCCTGAATGATCTTGACCTCATTCACTCTCATACAATTACCATGCCTATGCTTAAGTTTAAAATTGAATTAGGTATATTGCTGTTACTCCTGATTCCCTATCTTGCTGATGGTATCATATCCACCTCACTTCCCAAGCAGGAAATCAGAGTCACCTTAGATTCTTCTTTCTCTCTCAACTACCCAGTCATTCAATCAGTGCTGTCCTTTTAGCTCCTAAAGACTTCTGTCACTCTCTGAGACCTGAACTTATCATACATCAGTTGTTTTCCCTTATTAAAACCTATTTTTAAAATCTGTTGGTTCTTCGCTATCTAAAGTGCAAGCCTCTTAGGCTGACTTAAAAGACCTTGCACAATCTAGCCCCAGCCTTTCTCCAGCCTCACTTCCCAATCTTCCACCTTAGAGTCCTATCTATCAAGCACTCTGACTTCACCTTTCCTTGACCTGCCACAAATCCACCATAATACCTTTGCTGATGCCTTCTCCGACCAGAAATTTCCTTTCCTTCTCCACACTGGCAAATAAACACTCAGGTTTCAAAACTCTATTCAAAGATCACATCCTCTGGTAAAGCTTTACCTACATCCCCAGGGAATTAGCCCCTCTTTCTCCAGTGCTACCAACTGTCCTTTTAATGTATTTCTATTATTTCATTTGTCACAGTTTTATAATTATTTATTAGCAGAATCTGTTTCCTCCTAGACTATGAGCACTTGAGGGCACGGTCTGTGTCTTACTCATTTTGGTATCTCCGCAGTACCTGCCATTATGTCTGACCCAGAGCAGGGCCTCAATAAATGAATGGATGACTCCCAACACTAAGACAAATAAATGTAAGCGCATAAGGGTGACAGGCTTTGTGAAGGGGTGGGTAACACAAATGGCATAAACACAACACCAGATTTCCATTCGATAGGAATTGGATCTTTACTCCAAGAAGAGAAGGTTCCAGTTTTACTACCTGACAGTGGTCACTCACAACCCGCGATCCCCATGAGAAACCGCTTCTCAGAAACAACTGAGCGGAGGAGCTGCGAGCAGGTCTTTGTCGCTGCTCCAAATAGCAGTGGGTGATATACTAAAACGACCGATCCTAAACGATTGTCGGGGGGGGGGGGTGAATATCCTGAGGCTGGAGACCCTGGAGATGGGCTCGGCAAATACCTTCCCAGCTCTGCCCATTAGCCCTACAAGAGACATCCCCTCAGCCCTACCGCGCAGCCCCTCCCTCGTCTACACCCAAAGCCAGGCCCCGACCCTGCTGCCCCGCCCCCTCTTTCTTCACACCCTCCAATATTTTCTCTCACGGAACCCCTTCACAATTGTGACTTTTTGACCACCGGGACTTCGGGGCCGTACAGCTCCTCAGCCCCGATCCCCCCCGCCACTCTATGACCCCTGACCCCCTCCTCCAGCCTGCTCTTACTGTCCAGATAATGTTCCAAATACATCCCCGCAGCCATCTTGAAGCAAAACAAAGCAACTTCCGATCCGCCCCGGAAGTGACTGAAACGCAACAGGCGCTGAAGCTATCATCCTTGGGTTGGAGCCTTTCCGCCCTTAAAAGGAGAGCTTCCGCCCTCAGTAAATTATTCGCCGGGACACATCCGCCCGACGTTGAAACTTTCCTTTTTGCGTAGGTAGCCGGGGCGGCCCGTGCCGAGGTGTCTTGAGGTGGCTTTAGCACGCTTCCGCCCTTACTGAGACCCCAGTACGCGACCGAAGCAGGCATGACGTCACTGCGGGTCGCCATTTTGCATTCCCTATCAAAATTTTTTTTTTTTTTCCCCTCCAAAACCAGGATGTGCGGTAATGAGGGGCAAAAAACCCCCCTTGTCTCTTTAGGATAGTATTCCATAAATATACCTTTTCAGCGACTGGGGACTCTGCTCCTTTTTGCAGGATATGAATCTAGTGACCACAGCAGGTCCTGGCTGAATCAAGACTTTCTTCAAGGGAGCTAGTTTCTTAACGAAGTTAGGAAGGCGTAGCTAGTGTTGCGAGATTTAAACCCTCCGCACTTCTTTTCAATCGCACGAACATCGGCTCCCCAGGATTATTTTTTAACTTGGAAAGAAATCATTATTTATAAACTGTACTTATAAATACAAAGACTTACACAATAAAGCTGTAATTCTTCACAGTTGTCAGGGTTCCTGTCCTTTTCACACTCGAATACATTCTCACGTATAAAATGACATAGTATTTTTGGCCTTGCCCCTTGTTTTTATCCCCCCCCCTTTTTTTGTTTTCCAGTTTATATGTGACTAGCACCATGATTCTGAAAGGATTGGAGCACGGAGCTCTGTCACAAGTGGGCCAGCTGTCATCCTAGTCAGCTACAGTATAATGAGGACTACATCAGGATGGAAACCAATCAAGTGCATGACAGACTGCCACCACACTGGGGAAACAACTCAAAGCCCATAACCTTAATAGTGGTGTTAGTAAGATAGTGTTTTGGAGACTGTTGTCCCCCGCACCCCCAACTCACACATTCATGATAATTATCAATGCCACAGGGCAGCGTTTTTAATGAAAGATTTTCAGTCACCTAATTTAGACCAAATATGTGAAGAAGGGTAAGATGAAACCTCAGGTTTACTACTGAGCAAGTGGTAAGATACAGCAGTTGGATCTAGAAGACTTCACTCGAAGTGTCATGCCCCTGGATAACAATTTTATTCTGGTGCTTATGTCCTTCTCTATAAATTGAGACTAGTAGTACCTACCTCATAGAGTTCTTGCTATGATTGTGGATGAATCCTTAAAAAGAGTAGATTCTGGTTTTAATAGCTGTGGTGAAGATAGAGCAGCCAGGACATTTTCAGCAATTGGCGAGAGCAGGGGAAGAAGTATTCAGGAAGCTAGCAGACATTGACATGTTTCATCATAGATGATACATTCATTAGTGTCACAGCGCAGATTGAGAGGTCTTGGATGCCCACCCGAGAGACTGGCTGAGCCCAAAACTTAAGTGGGCATTATTACTTCATGGACCATCCACATTCCTCTAGGTCATGAGCACGGTTGCCCAGCAGTACACAGATAGCCATGTTATTGGATGTTGGAGATTTGTCACGTTTTCAGTGCTTAAAGGTCCTTAATTCTCAAAAAGGAATCTTGGAGGCGATCTAGTCCGATCCCTTCTTTTAACAGCTGAAGAAGCCTCTCGGTGAATACTGCTTGGCGGTGGAGCCAGGGCTGAAGTCCAGGTTTCCTGACCACATTCTACTTTTCAAGCACTACAACTGTCCTGCATTGTTACTCCGTTCTGGTTATGGCTCCCACCACTGCAAACCTACAGATATGGATAATAGATATATGTATGTACGCACTCAGCCGGCTGGCATTAGCCCTGAGCTGGTGATGCTCAGGTAGGAGTGTAAGCCCTTTCAAGAGGGCATGCTTCCATTTCTTTCATGGGGAGCTTAGTGGTTTTATCAACACATGACTGAAACCTTGCTCTCATATATTTAGGCATCGCAGGCCCCATGACAGGATTTGTACGTAGAAACCCTCATAAACCAAGATCTCACTTTAAGTATCAATGCTGTGCCCTTCTATGCTTGGGGATACATACACCGAGTCTCATCACACAGCATTCACTCTTCACATACACACACTCTAGTGTAAATTCTTAGTACTGCCCTTGAACATCTCCCCAGGTAGCTTCTTCCCATGCTCGCTCATATCAGCAGCTCCACTGCCTCTGATCCTTTTACACGAATTTATTTCTATACAAGGTTCTAAAAACACCCCTTGGTTTGTACATAAGTTTTTTTTTTCTTCATTTTAAATTGCTTTATAACAACTGGTTTCCTGATTTTTTTCATTTTCTCTTTTCTCTGAAATCTGCCATGATTTAAAAACAAACAAACAAAAAGGACAAAAGGAAATAAAAATGCTGTTGGCCAGAAGACAGGGTGGGTGGAGAGAAACAATAAGGACAAAAATAAACAAAACATCAAATATGAAAATTCTCAGAGATAATGCATTTATAAACACAGAAATGGTTACAACAAAAATGGCCGTGATGAGTGGGTATATATATATATATATTTATATATATATTTATATATAAATCCGTGTCCAGCAACTGACCGTGGCACCTAGGGAGCTAAGTCCAGTCCTTGTGTTTGCCCTGAACTCTCCCTTCTCTGCAACACCCCTTGTTTTGGGCTTTCATAAAGAACACTAAGCTCCCACAGCTCCTCTGGCTTTGGGATTGGGAGACTGAGTATGGGGCCTTGTCTGGCAGAGAAGGGGAGAGGCTCCAAGGAAAACCATAACCCACACTTCTAAGCCACCCTTGACCATTATGGGGATCTCCGGCCCCTTGGGGACCACATCTCAGCCCTTGCCCCTTTACAAATAAAGGGGGTCTGACCCCCACCCAGATCTCCCTCTTCCAGCATTAGGTAGGAAGTGAAGTGAGACCATGAGGGGAAGACGGCTCCCGGGGATCGGGGCACGTGAGAAACCTCTGTTCTTTTGCAGGCAAGAATAGAACAGGAGGCTGGTTGCATTTAGGGCTCCCTTCTCTCAGAGATCCGGGAGCACCAGCCTCCAGTCTTCCATCAGCCCCAACTTTGAGGATTATGAGGGTAACGAGAGGGTAAGTGCCCACACTGGAAAAGTTTCTATGAGGTCATAGCAAATCCCTCCCTTGAGCACCAACCCCCAATTGTGAAAAGCTATGCTTAGAAGGGGAGGCTGCTGGATTACACTACCAGCTCATTATTCCTTTGCCAATCAGGAGGGCTGATGTTCCTTTTGAAGAGGAGTTGAGAATAAGCATGGTATCCTGTGTAGGAAGGCCGTGCCTGAGGCCCAAGGAGATGGAGCCAAGGCCTGTCAAGGAAGAAGACTTTTCCCACCAAGAGAAGTTGGAGAAAGAAGGGACCAGAACTTCTTTCCCCTCTTCCCAGTGGGTGGCAGCACAGGTCTCTACGAGCTGGCCAGGTGCTCCACCTGGATGGTGCTGGTGGTGACAGTGAGGCAGATGTCCTTATGATGCTCCGCCGTCTTATAGGGTGTCAGGTCAAAGGAACACTGGGGTGGAGGGTTGGGGTTGCTGTCCCCGCCGCCCCCACCCTGGGGGGCTGCCCCAGGGGACTGGAAGTGTGGTGGCTGTGGCTGCTGCTGCTGCTGGGATGCCTGGGAGGCCTGGGCCTGGGCCTGGGCCTGAGCCTGAGCCTGAGCCTGAGCCTGGGCCTGAGCCTGGGCCTGAGCCTGGGCCACTGCCGCCGCCGCTGCTGCCGCCTGCACTTGTTGCTGGAGATCAGGAGGGTTGTGTTTGCGCATATGTTTCATAAGGTACGTTTCCTGAAGGAGATAGAGAAAAAGAGTTGAGGGATGAAAGAGAAGGAAAGGGGTTACTTCTAACTAGCATCCTGGGCTCTTACTTTACTTTAAATAGAGCCATACTTCAACAGAGACATTCTGGAGCCATGGGCAAATTCTCCCCAGGAGCCTCCGTCAGTGCTCACTATCGGGCAGGAAGGAGAGGGAGACCCTCAGAGTCACGGTAGGCATTCAACCGGCACAGGGAAAACTGTCATTTCCCCAAAGATCTTTGAGTGGAACGACTTTACCACCTCTTCCTGGAGTCCAGTGGAAAACATCTAACTGAAATCTTTCTCCCCAGATTGCAAGTTATTTTGCCTTATGTTTAAGTGAAATTAAGAATCATTGCTTAGCAATCTTTCTCTATAGGCTTAAGGGATCAGGCACCCCCTAAATTCCTTAGCTATAGATCTGTTTAATTTTGCCTCTCTTTACAGATTCTGACAAGCTGGAGCTAGGGAGCTCTCTCCGGGAAGATGGGGCGAGGTGGACTGTGTGGTCCCGCAGGCCTATGGGGAAGTGAAGGGCAGACACTGGCATGAGCACTCACCGACGTGTATGCCCGACTACAGATCGTGCAGGTGTACACCTTGGCGTGCTTCACCGTGTGCGTAGATAGGTGTACCTCTAGGGAGGCTGCGTCTGTGTACGCCCGATGACAGTTGTGGCACTTGAAGGGTTTATCTTTGTTGTGCTGCCGTCTGTGGGACTGGGAAAATGAGGAGAAATCAGGATGAGTGCATCAGACTCATCCTTCCTGCCTCCTTGACCTTAATGCCAGAGCCCTGAGCTGGGGTGTCAGCCTCCCAGGTTCTCCTTCCATCTGAAGGCAGCAGGAACTGCTTTCAGTAAAACTTGAGGAGTTACAGGCTAAGGGAAGAGGCATAGCTCCTGCAGGACATCCAAGGAGCCTGAAAAGGGAAGACGGCTATGCTGGCCCCACTAGCCCAGTGGTTCCCAAAGTGAAGCATGGGGGGATGCTAGGGAATACCAAGAGCTTTCCACAGGGCCCCCAAACTCAAAACTATTTTCAAAATAATAGTAAGACCACGTTTGCCTTTTCATTCTCTCATGACTGTACAGAGATTACCTAACATATAATGTAGCAAAGACTGAGCACAGCAGGTAGGAGCATCTAGCCATCTTCTGGTAAGCTAAACATTAAAAACGTGCTGGAGTCTAATGGAAAACATCTAAATGAAATCTTTCTCCCCACACTGCAGGTTATTTTGCCTTATGTTTAAGTAAAATTAAGAATCATTGCTTAGCAATCTTTCTCTATAGGGGCTCAGTCAGTTGAACGTCCGACTCTTGATTTCGGCTCAGGTCATGATCTCAGGGTCATGAGATTCAGCCCCGCTTTCAGCTCCACACTGAGCGTGGAGCCTGCTTAAGAGTCTCTCTCTGCCTCCCCCCAGCCCCGCTTGTGCACGCACTCACTCTCTCTTAAAAAAAAAAAAAAAAAGCCAATCTTTCCATTTTTTGGGTGTGTGTGTTTGGAAATACGTTATATACGTTAACATGCAATGGGTTTATTACTTTTTTTAAAGATTTTATTTATTATTTGAGAGAGAGATTGAGCAAATGAGTGGGAGGAGGAGGGGCAGAGGGAGCAGACTCCCTGTGGAGCAGGGAGCCCAACGCAGGGCTCGGATCCCAGGACCCTGAGATCATGACCCGAGCCAAAGGCAGACGCTTAACCAACTGAGCCACCCAGGTGCCCAGGTTTGTTATTTTTTAATGAATTACTAAGTATTTTTTCAAGTTTTTCAGTTTCACGTTCTCTGTGTAGACAGGTATTACTCACATCAACAAAAACTCTTTGGGTTTCCCAGTAATTAAGGGCGTAAAGGGGTCCTGAAAAAGTTCGGGAACCACTGTACTAGTCAAATGGCACTTTGACCCAAGTCTTATGCGCAAGGCCCCGTGTGGAGGGGGGAACATTTACCTGCAGATTGGACAGCTGTGTGAAGGCTTTCTCACAGCCCGGGTGTGCACATTTGTATGGTCTGTCACCGGTGTGGATTCTGCATGGGATGAGAAAAGAAGACAGGGAAAGGATGTCAGCAAGGCCACTCAGGGATTGGCTCCTTAACCAACCTCCTCAAGGCCATGCCTGCCCTCCTATGAGAGTACAAGCTGGGTTCCAGGAGATCCCAGCCTCAGCTCCTCTCTGACACGGATCATGCCATAGTGCCTGATTTCTGCTCACTGCCTCCGTCACTCAGCTCAAGCTGGGCTCCTCTGATGGGGGAGGAGGGACTGGTGGCTTAGCAGCCAAGACACAGGCAGTCCACAATTTGACATACAAGTCAGCTCCTACAGTAGCTGTCCCTAATGAATGTTCAGAAACATAACGTAAACACATTGGTAAGGAAAAAGAAACATAGAACACTTCTTCCTTGGCCCCCACCATACAACCGAAACCTATTCCCTCAGCCTTGAACACTGCTCCCAGAAAAAGCTTTGGTATCAAAGAAAAGCAGAGTTATGCTAATTATGGAGAGTAGCAGCGATATTAATACTCATGGAAACTCCATGGGGCTTTTCCCAGTCCGGCCCCCTAAGGGCAGAAATGCCTAGTTTAGTACCAATTCGATCTCTTTCCCAAACACTACAGGGCCCTCCACTGAGATGAGCCAAGGACTTGAGGGTCTGCGGACACCTGCTCCTCATCAGAGACTTCAGAGCCATCTTTGTGACCAGGTGCTTTTCTGGACCTCCAGGATAAAATGTTGGAAACGTCACAAGACGTGTCTCTTTGTGAGGAAAGCCCGACTCCTCCTCTTCGCAAAGCAAGATGTCTGACCCCTTTGAGGGGGAATCACCGCATCCAGAAGCAGCCAGGTGAGAAGGCTTCTGAGCAGTAAGTCTGGACTCCAGTTCAACTTGAGATACCCTTGAAGGACATCAACTCTTCCAGTTGGCAGGTTCACTTCCTCCTAGTCACTCCAGATTCACAGGACAAACGGTGGGCATTCTTATGAAGTATGAGCGTTTTCATTTTGTTGGCCAGTTAGTTCTCTGTGACTATTTTGGACATGTTTTGATTTGTTCTCTACTCCTGGCATCCTTGGAACCTCGCTGGTTGCTGTAGGGGTCACGAGGCTGGTACCCAGCTCAAGGCCAATGATGTCTCCTGCTCACAACTGGTGCCCTAAGGGCTAGCGGTACGGTCTTCTCCAATCAAATGCCCTTGCTTTGGCACGAAGGACAAAAAAATCTTGCGAGATGTGTGCACTGGTGTTTGCAGCAAGAGAAATGAAGGCAGAAGCTGTCTCTGCCCCGGGTACATCTCTTCCTCCCATGCATCAGGGAATGCCACACAGTCACTGCATCTCCCCCACGCCGCTTGTGCCCCAAAAAGGTTCTCTCCGAGCGTCCGCTTGTGTCTCCAGGGTCATGGCTGCTTCTTCTCCCAGACGCCGGTCGTATTCTCCTCCAGCCAGGTCTGTCCCCCGCCCCCCGCATGCGGGTTGTTGTGTGTGTCCGGGGCGGGGGTGGGGAGGGCATGCCAGCGGGGGCGGGGGCAGTAGCCCGCCACTCTCCCTTACCGTGTGTGCTGCTGGAGGTGGGAGAGCTGGCGGAAGGCCTTCTGGCAGTAGGAACAGTTGTAGGGCTTGGCCCCCGAGTGGATTCGGAGGTGCTGGGCCAGGTAGGAGGTGTTGGCGAAGGTCTTGGAGCAGTGCGGGCACTTGTGGGGCTTGATGGTCTCCGTGTGCATCTTGGAGTGGATCCTGCCGGAGAGGAGAGGAGAGGAGGGAAGGGGGGAGGAGGAAGCGGTTCGACACCATGGGCTCAGCTCTCTGCTGGGTGAAATGATGTTGCTTGACGGATGACAGCACCCCCTCCTCCCTCCTCCCAAACACACTCCGGCCTGGAGAGGCTAATGACGAGGACACCCGGATCTAGGTTGCTGCTGATCTTACGTCGGTGGCTAGAATGGCAGTGAGATGATGAAGAGCTGCGACCCCTGGCTCCTGGTCACCTTAACGATTTCAGTCTTGTCAACCCTCTGCTTCGTTCTAAGGTTAGCAACTCACCACAGATACCCTGCTTCCAAATAGTAATTTGAACAAAGACCAATACCGCCTGCTCCCCATGGACCTGAAGTTGAATGCACACCTTGGCTCTGAACTGAAGCATATAGTATAAGCAGGGCCTGCTCTGCGGAAGATTTCCAAACACAGACACAGAGAGAAACCACAAAAACCGTTCCAGACTTTGGGATTGGAGACCACCATTGCCCAGGCCCCCGCAAACTGCTAAAATAGAGAGTTTATTTTTCACAGACAGTCATGAGAGCAAACCGAGGCTCCCGAAGGGCCAAGTCAAAAGGGAAAAGAGAAACCATGAGGAGAGAAGAGTAGGCTCAGGCAACGTGGCCTTAGGGGCAGGGGCTCGCAGCCAGGCGGCAGGGTAAAACCAAGAGCAGCCTTACCGGGTGTGCTGCTGGAGGTGGGACAGCTGGCGGAAGGATTTCTCACAGAAGTTACAACTGTAGGGCTTGGCCCCTGAGTGTATACGGATGTGCTGGGCCAGGTAGGAGCTGTTGGCGAAGGTCTTGGAGCAGTGCGGGCACTTGTGGGGCTTGGTCTCGGTGTGGGACTTGGAGTGGATCTGCATCTCCGACTTTGAGTAGAATGTCAGTGAGCACATCCGGCACCTGGGCCAAGCGAGGGCAGTGGTTAGAGCCTTCCCACCGGCAGGGCGCTGCACCCTCCCTCCGCTTCCACAGAAACCAGCCTATCTGATCTCCCACTTACTGTACCTCTGCTGTAAGGCCCTGAGAGGAGGAGCTGTTCTGATCTTTATAGTCTAAGCTTCTCATACAGACCCACACAATACAAATATTCAATAAATGTTCGAAGGATCTGACTCCCTAAGTGTGTCGAGAAACAAAAATTCAACCAGAAAAGACAGGTAAATCTTATCATGGGCTCTAGGCTGATGTGGATTCCGTTGGGCCAGGTTTATCGACTTACTTCTGTTTTTCTTCTGCCTATAACTTGATTTCAGACTTTTAAAGGGCTCCCTTCCCCAACTTCCCATCTATAAAGGACATGCCTTGGGTATTTCTCAAGTTCCCGAGATGCTAATGAGGACAAACTAGTCGACTATACTCCCCAGAAGGACTTCTCTCCTGTCTCCTCACATCATTGCCTTCTCTCAGATTCTCTCCTACTTCCTTTTTGCCAGTGATTCCTAGAGGGATGGGGGTGGGGAAGGATAGGAATTATTTGGGGGGGCTTTTCCAAATCATGTATGTCTGGCCTGCACCCTGGATCTGGTGTTCCACCGGCCGCCTCCACCCCCGAACCCCTTGGCCATCAAGTGAGAACTACTTTTGCAAAGAGCTGAGGTAACTGTTGGGAGTGGGCTGTCTCCCCTCAAACACTTAGGAGGAAAAGATTTGTGAAACACTGAGCTTCCATGCTAAACCTTTCCTCTTTCCTACCACATGGACCCAAAGTCAGTACTTTGGGCTGACATCAATAAGCAGCTGATATACTTTCACCCATCACCTGAGTGGGTAATCCTTCCTGTTCTGACATTGCCCAACAGTATCAAATAAGGAGGCCTCTGAGCAAGATAAGCCACAACTATTCAGACTTTATCGAGTAAGAGTTATCTGTGTGTGAGCTGGAATGCTCTCATTCCTCAACAACTCTGCAGTGCACAGTGTGAGCTGGTAGGAAGGGCAGCACCTGGAAGCCAGGCAACTGGGGACAAAGTCCCTCTGCTCTGGTTCCTCCCCAACTTCTTTCTATAATCTGGCCTCAGGATGGTGTGGGGGGATGACTTCTGCTTTCTTCTGATCCCAGGAGAATTTTTAGAGAATAACTGAGATCAAGACTAAAAAGAACTCTGCGCTCCTCAGAGGAAAAAATGTTACATTATTTGGGGGTATGGTCTCTATTATTAATGTTTCTACTGAAATTCCGATCATTAAGGTCAATTTCTACATCTCTGGTCACTTGAAAACTCTGAAGGAAATCTGGTTCCCAGATTTTCCAGTTCGCCAATCCCTGGCTATCGTCTGGCATGCCCAACCATTATATGGGAGGCGCACAGGTTCTGTTTATAGTTAGTACAGTCCAAAGGACACAGCCAATGGAAGTCTGGACACCTGGGCTCTACTCAGGGCTCAGTTATAGGCTTGCTCATCAATCTAGACCTCAATTTTCTGGTCTGTAAAATGGAGAGATAAATATCTTCCCCCGGAAGGGCCGGCAAACCCGCAGAACAGTCAAAGCTAAGCCAAGTGCTCTCTAATAATAAAACTGCACAAATGTTAACAGTACCAGTGCCCATGGATGAGCTCATGCTACTAATCTTCCACTGAGGTTAGAAACTGGACACATTGTCACTTGGAGGGGAAACAGTACTAATGTTACACCATAATTTCCCTTGGTTGCTAAAATTTCTCAGACAGGTGGAACAACACATTCATTGTAACTCAAACAAAAGCTCATAGTTTATGTGTGAGTGTTGAACACACAACTGCACCCTTAGTATGAAATTAACTACAAATGAGAAAATAACCCTCTTTATCCAAGTTTCCAACTAGAGAAGAATCTGCAAAACTTAAATCCATAGACAATGGACTGGCAACAAAATAAGCAGTCTCAAATGACGATCATAATAACCATAATAATAGTTGCCATTTGTTGTGCCAGATATTGCCAGGGCCCCACACCAGTTAGGCACTTGAGACACACTGTTTCCGCTCCTCACAACAACCTGGCAAGTATTATCCCTGTTTTACAGAAAGGAACACTGAAGGCTCAGAGAGGTTAAGTAATTTGCCAAAGGGCAAACAGTTATTCACTACACAAAGCTATGATTCTAACCTAATCTGAGATTCCTCACATTAGACATATTCAAGGAGAGGCAGACTATCATCTGTCAGGAATGTTTAGAAGACTAAAACTACAGAGAAGGGGCTGGCTTAGGTGACCATTAAAGTTATTTCCAACTCTGAAATCCTATGAAGCCAGATAAAAGAGCACAAGTCCTTTAATGCAAGGTGTTGGGTGGTTGGAAAGAAATCTGATTTAGGAGCACTGTGGCAGTGGGCAGCAGTCACATCCAACACAAGAATGGGACCCCTTTTAAGGCATGCAGTGCAATGACCCTGTTTACAATAACAACTTTGAGTCACCCCATTTTTTCCCTAAGATATTCAAAACCAATTTCAGATACTCTGATTTTCCCTCAAAACATTTCCACATGACAAATGGGGGGCTGTGACTGATCTTCCCATTTTACAGATGGGAACAAAGAGCTAGAAAGAAGATGACTTGTCCAGACTAATAGAACCTAAGTCCAACAATACCCAGTCAAATGCCACTGACCACAGGAATGAATGTGGTTGACCCACACATGCACGAAAATAGGGATTTATTTATTTTTGTGTGTGTGTGTTGTGTGTGGATTAAAAAGATTCCTTTGGAACTTCAGAGTTCTGAGTTTCTAAAGAAATTCCAGTCACCTAGAATATAATTAGGCGCCCTTAATTTCAGAGTTCTCCTTAGTCACCTGGGTGTGGGGCTGGTCAAGAATTCCAAAAACACTAAGGGTGTAGAAAATGCTACCAGGGTTTCCTTCCAATTGTATATTCACATTTCTTCCCATAGACACAGTTTAGGAAGTCCAGAGATAGCTTGAATGTGGGCCCCAAAAATAAACAAGCAAAAGCAAAAACAAAAACAAACGCTTGGCAGAATCAGAGTACCCTGATCCACGTGCAAAGCTCCAAAGAGTGTCAGAGACCTAGCCCATTACTCTTACAACAACACATTTTCTAGAGGTGTATCTCCATGTCACAATGACCTCACTTTAAGCAAATACATAAAAATCCAGATTTCTACAAAATAAAAGGGATTTTCACTTTATAAAATGATATATAAAAGATGCTTTTAAATGAATCAAACTTGTCAGGTACCTTTATAAAATATGATGTAAACATTTTCCAGGAACACTTTTATTGTATAAAGTGGGATACACCTGTAATAATAAAGCTGCAGTGAACTTTCGGATTAGGAGCTGGGATTCTGCAGTGCTCAATACTTTCTGCATAGCAACACTCCCCTCATTTTCACTTACAAAGAGGAATTTAAACACTCTGTAGTCGTGGCTACTCTCCACAGTAGATGTGTACAACACAAATACAAATAAATGCTAAATGACAACTACTGCTTCTTTCTTTTGAAGTTCCCAACATTTCACATCTTAGCTGATATATATACTCCCAACAAATGGGAGGCATAAACAGAATTCTCCCCATTTTACAGATGAGGAAACTGAGGCCCAGAGAGGGGAAAAGGACTTGCCCAGGGTCACACAGCAAGTTCGTGGTGGAGCCGGGAACTGAATCCATGAGCCCAAGGCTCTGTCCATTTCCTGTGCCGCAGTTCCCTTCGCTCCTAAAATGGGAACAACATTGCCCATCTCGGTACACTAAGGACAGACCCAGTCTCCCAGCCATGCACATCTGCCCCTGTCTGCATCAAAGCTGTGACAGTGGTTATCCCACTCTGTAACCTGGGACCAGACTTCCCAAACCCACTAGGGCCCTTGATAGTTTTCAAGGGGATTAAAAGACGTCCAACTTTCAAAGGGCAGAGAGTTTGCTTCTGAAATTCTTTTTGTATAGCGCCACATGCAAATATAAGACTATTTGGCAATGGACAACTTAAAGGAAGTAGAGAATCAAAATGACTTTCATGAATTAGAAAGTGAGCAAACAGGCATTTTATAAGCATATAGTCCAAGGCGGGGGGAAAGGGCGATATCCTGTTCCTCCCATCTTTTTATACAGACCCCTCCCATCATCCCAACCATGCAGGGTCAGGCAGTCAGTGCTCAAATATGGCCCAAGAACCAGTGGATGGCACGCAGGTTAAGGTTAGGGGCTTATCAGAACAGTTTCTTAGAAAAATAGGAATGGAAGGTGTAGAAAGCACAAAGGAGCTGGAGACGGAGTCTGAAATCCAATCTAAAGCCTTATCATAAGGAAGAAACTCCGTTAAGTCATTCAAAAATTAGTCAATGCTGACAACCCCAAAAAGGAAGGCATACAATGGGTCTGCGTCCTGGGGAAGAGTCACTAGAGAAATGCTAGTTGGAAGCTCTACGTTCCTGCCCCACAACAGAACACCTGACATGCAAGTGGATCTGAGGTGGAAAGCTGTCTGTGTAGAGCCCGATTAGGGGCAAGACACAAAGGGGGTAGGTAAGCTGAGACAGTGATCCTCACCCCTTGCTGCCCTGGCTCTGATCCTTACCTATAGGTCTTGCCGTCTTTCTGATGGTCATCATCATCCTCGGGGGAGAGGACATAAGGGTCATTCATCTCAGGTAGCCCTGATTCCAGCATCCGCTTCTTCTTCCGGCCCCGAGGGGGCTTAGGGGCCACACTGCCACCTCCACCACCACCTCCGCCTCCTTCCTCTGTTAGGGTTGATGCTACCTTCTTGGAGAGGTCAGGGACCACCTGCAGGGCTTGTGAGCCGGGGGGAAGAGCTGAGACAATCATGGGAGCCGAAATGGGGAAGGTCTGAGCTGATGAGGCTGTGGTCACAAGGGAGCCTGAGGGGGACGTGATTACCAAACCAGGACCTAGGATTGGGAGAAAAAGGAGATGGTGTCATGTTGTCCAGTCCTGATCCTATTTAATTTCCCCCAGATCATTGTCTAACCAACCCCTCACCACCGCCCTCCCAGCCCAGAGTATATAGGAAACCCCAAACCCTGTAGAAAAATAATGGTCTCCTAACCCCTGCCCCCACCCCACCCCCGGTTAACAGTGAGATTTACCCCTTGATTGACTCCCTTCTCTTCTCCACCTCTGAGAACAGGAGACTCCTTGATTCAGAGAAGGAAAGAATGTCACCTCCTCAAAGGCAGGGACCGCATCTTCTACTTCTTTGTATCCCCCACAATGCCTAGCGCATTGCTAGGCACACAGTAGGCACTTAATAAAAATGTGATTGAGTAATCAAACACATATCCCACTCCCCATGTCCTTGGAGCCCTCCAGCCTGGGGTACTGATCATGGAAGATCAACACCTCAGATTGGAGAAGAGCAGAGTGGCTCACCAGCAGTCATCAGTCCTGTAGACGGCACAGGGACCACGGTGATATTCTGGGTAACGGACGCCTGGCTATGTGGGGTCAGCTGGTCTGACTTGGACTCTGTGTCCATACTGATGCCTGAGGGCAGGGACACTGAGGCAGGCACTGTCAGCAGGGTGGGGTAGTGGGGTGGAGCCAGCCCACAGCCCTTCTCTGGCAGCAGCTGATCCTTCATCTTGTTGATGAACATCGTGTTCTCAATCTAAAAGAAAAGGAAAGGGGAGGCAAGCGGTCTCCTCAGAAAGAGCCCGATTTTGTCTGCTCCCTAAGCACTTTGCATGGTCTGTCCTCCTTGGAGATCAAGAAGTATAATATCTTTGTGCTTCCAGAGAGAAGCCAGGACAGAAATTAGAATTCTCAGTGATGGGGGACCTGGTGAAACAGCACATGATTTATCTTGCTTCAGTCTCCACAGTAATAGAACTTACTGCTCAGAGTTGAAAAAAGTACGTGAAAGGGAAGGAGCAAAAACCAAACACCACCTACCTGTCCTGAGACTGTGGGGATAGAAGGCCAGAAGTACGGGTTAGAATTGAAGTGAGATTCTTCCATTCTACCTGAAGAGAGAAAGAGAAACCACATCACACTCAGGACTAAATCTGAAGAAACGCAGCAACGGAGAAGGGCAGTTGAGGAATTCCTGGCCCCTTCTTTGGCACCTGACCATACAGCTGGGAATTCAGAGTGAAGATCTCAGGATCTGCCATATTAGTCCCAGAGAGCCACTCAGCATGAAATCCAACAGAGCCTATCCTATGTAAGATGCGAATGAAAGAACTTGTATACACATCTCACCTATAGAATGTCTCCCATAACCCAAAGAAACAGACCTGGTAATACTTTCCTTTGGTGACAAAAAGAGAAAGTCAAGTCATTAGCAGGGAAGGGATATACCCACAGTCACACGAAGTAAATCACTGACTGACTTAATAACAGCCAGGGTACCTATCCCTGCTCCTCTTTTCCTTTATCCCACAAATCCACCTTCCTTGAAATAAAACATTTTAAGACTTCCAAATGACACATTTGTAGTTCTATGCAGCTTGAAAAGGTTCTAGGCCAGAACACAAAATGCCCAAGGGAATTAAAGAGTGAAACTGGCAGGAATCACAATCAGTGCCAGATGATACCTGGGGACCATGCCCCCCCCAAACCCACCAAGGTCTAAGAACATTCATGGTGCTGCACTGGGTACTACACATGCTGAACAGAGCAGTGAGAACCTGGAATCACCAGTTTAAAAGAACGTTCTAGCACCAGGAGTAGCAGTAGCACCCAGATTCCTACTTACAGGGATTCAGAAAAGGGACAATAGTGGACCAGAACACATTAACACAGTACTAGACCCCTGCTTTGTAATTCTCAAACACGATGCTTCTGAGAGTTCAAGTTCTTCTCTGTGTGTGGATGATAATTAAGCTTAAAACTTTGGGAGGGAGGAATAAGCAAGACGAGCAATCCTTCAGAATCATGTTGCAAGTCACAGATGGGTACAGAATCTAGGCATCCCGCCATTTTCCCACTCTGATCACTTCTCCTAGCAAGGTAGTATGTTAATGACAGTTATTCAAGAGTAGTTTCCCCAAATCCGGGACCTAGAAAGATCCAGCCCAGCAGAAGGCAGGTGAAGAGGGAGTATGAAACTGCTGGAATGGGGAAATGATGAACAGCAGGAAATAAACATTATCATCATGCTGCTTACTCTGAACCAGAAGTAACCAAGATTTAGGTGGGGAAGAAGGACCTGTGACTTACAGCCACGAGTGGGTCCCACTGAGGATGTGCTGGAGGCAGATACCAGAGCTGCTAAGTACTGAGGGTACACTGGGCACAGAAACCAGGTTTGAAGTAGATTAAGAAAACTAGGAAAATCTGTAACAAAGGAGGAGAAACAGAAGGGACATCACTCTAAACGTAACCCTGTTCCTTCTCCTTCTCCAGAAATCTCATCACATTTTTTGCTCTATTAAACAGCATTCTCGATTTTCATAAAACCTATAAAGGGAAGCAGAACTGAATTGCAGCCTACTCTTTCCTAAAAAGTAGCAAAGGAGAGGAGAGGAATGCACCAAACCTGTGACTACAACTTCACACAAATAAGACTCAATAATTAACTGACTCGAGAAATCAACCACAGGCACATCCTGCTCCCCAACTTATAAAATACATCAGAACAATCTCCAACATTGGTGCTAACCTTTTCCTTCCAGCACTAATTTTATAAAGGGGTCTCAGGTCTTCCTTAGGCGACAGAAATCAAGAAATGATCAGATCACAGTTTAAGGTGATCCAATCTTGCCAAGCCTTTTGGGAAGCTGGGATCCCATCTTGGACCTCCCCACGGTCTCCAACACAGAACTCCTCACCCAGTATGCAAGTCCACATTTAATGGACTGAATGACAGTGGACTCTATACATACAGATTTTGAAAACAATGCTAGGGGGCTCAAACCATAACTCATAATCCCCATCTCTCTAACCTTCTAGTTGAAAGAAATGACACAGACAAGAGTGGTGGCATATGGTGGCAATGAAGTAGAGAATTAGGCTGCAGAGTAAAGAAAGGAGGGTCTAATTATAATCTCCCCCTAAAGAGTCAAGCAAGTAGGGCGCCTGGGTGGCTCAGTTGGTTAAGCGACTGCCTTCGGCTCAGGTCATGATCCTGGAGTCCCTGGATCGAGTCCTGCATCGGGCTCCCCGCTCGGCAGGGAGTCTGCTTCTCCCTCTGACCCTCCCCCCTCTCATGTGCTCTCATTCTCTCTCAAATAAATAAATAAAATCTTTAAAAAAAAAAAAAAGAGTCAAGCAAGTAAACACATTAGGGATGTGAAAATTTAGAAGGGAGGAACCAAAAGCCTGAAAATAAGAATGTCTTCCGATAGGGTTCCGAAGCACAATGCTCCTCCCTGCCAATAAAGATTAGATCCATTCATACTGTCCTACAAGTGGCTCAGGTGAAACACTTTCTGAGAGAAAGAGCCCCTGTGGGTTCTTACAAAGGGAGCACACAAAGTGACGTGGAGGACAGGACAATGTCACCACCACCATCACCATTAACATCTATTAACTGCTCGTTGTGTTCAGGGCACTGTTCTAAGCCCTTCGAAGTACTTCACAACGACTGCATCATTTAATCCCCACAGCAACTCCATGAAGTAGGTACTGGGATCCCCACCTTTCAAATAAGGAAACTGGAGTCACAGAGTCAAATAGTAAATATTAGAGCGGGGATCTGAATGCAGATACCAAAGAGCAAGTTAAGAATGTGGGTTCTCCAAGAGACCCGAACCCTACAACTGAAGTACATACACTCTGATATTGTGACTTGATACATCAACTAAAATTTACAGCATTTCCAGGAATGGACTATGCATTTTTGAGATAGTTCTCTGTAAATGTTTCCAAAAATGAAATTTTTGATAACAGCAAAAATGCAGTTAAAAGAGGATATTCTCTGTCCACAACCTGGGAGACCTCACTTGGCCACCAAGGTTAATTGATTTTAGAATAATGGAATCTGAGTAAAAGGGCCAGACCATCCGGAGGGGTTAACTGAATAAATGGCCTCTCCACTTCCCTGGATACCCAGGCTATCCCTCTGCTTTGGTTAAGAGAACAAAGCTGAAGATCAGAACCACAGCTGGTCCTAGGACACAATGATAAATGTGCCTTGTGGGCTTCCGATAAACATGTCTGCCCCAAAGAGGGGGGTACACGGAGAGTTCTGCTCACCCAACTAGAAGTAATATTTGCCTACAAAATGACACCTATATGCTATACTACTGTTCTGAAAAGGCTGACTTCAATCTCTATATCCCTGAAAGGAGATCAAATGGAGAGCCAAGAAGGAAGGCTCTTGCCAGAATACAATGTAAATGGCGCCCCCTGGAGTTGTGTAAAAGGGCGCTCCTGGTGCCAGATCACTCGATACCTTTTTACTGTCCATTAACCTCTTAACTTTCTATGTTTCATGGAATAATTCTCCTCCCCAAACCATCCCGACATCCAAGCAGGCATATACCAACATTCTTAAAACCTGAAGAAGCCCAATGATATTATGAGGAAACCCCATTTCTACACAGAGTGCCAGTTTTGATGATTATGCCAACATATCAATGATAATAAAAAGAACTGGTTTACCCTAGATTAGGAAGGAAGTAGAAGGCTTTTATTACAGACCCAAAGAGCAGGAAAGAAAGAAAAACATAGTAAGTAGAAAGAAGAATGTTGGCAGATTGAAAATCTGGGTTCTAATTTCAACTTTACTATTGCAGCATACCTCAAGCATTCTGTTAACAAAAAGGAAGGTTTACTATAATTAAGTTGAACAGTATTTTTCTTTCAAGAGGGTCAAAGAACTACACATTTCTTTTCCAATCTCAAAAAAAATCTTGGAAGCACTGAGGAGGTGAAGAAAAAAGACAATTATTAAGTAACACCCACGAAACATTTAGTAAGTCTTGAACTCTTGCACCAGAGCTTTGTCCATCTGTCCATCCTTCCACAGCGCAACCAGCCATTCAGGAACAAAGATGCCACCGCCTGCAGCATGTGGTTTTGGTAGACATGGTAAAAAGACTACAGTCTCTTTCCTGGTACTTACTACATTTAAAAAAATTGTTGTTTTTCAAATAAAGCCCGATTTTTCCTCAGGAAAGCAGTATTAACACAACAAGTCTTGAGAAAATCATGAAAGACTTGCTCCAACCAAGTGTAGTAGCTGGAGAATGAACCTAGAAATCAAGACTTCTGGAATCTAATTCTAGGTCCCACATCAGTGGTTGACTCTGAATAATTTACTATTCTACTAAGTTTCTATTTGGGTAGAGGATAGAGGAGAATAAACCCCTTAAAACAAATTCATAAGGCATATGGTGATGGGAGGCAGCTCAAAAAAGAAAAAGAAATAAAATGCTTCAAGTGCTCCCAAAAGGAAGAGAGTTAGGGAAATACTTCCATGTACCGAGGACTACTAGTGACAATTACTGACAATTACATAAAGACCACATAATTACAAAGGTACTACCCAAGAGTATCAGGTCTATAGCCTCCAGCTCAGTAATCATCAACTAGAAGCACCAACAATAAATAGAGATGCGAAGAACAATCAACCCAAACTCAACTGCAGAAAGAACTTGACCCACGGACCTCAGACACTCTAAAAACTGCTCCAAAATGCACAACTGCAGGAAGGCTGCAATATTAGCTAAGGACTTGAAATGAAGAAACACAGAGAACCATTTTTCTCTCAGTAAAGAAACAAAATCTTTTTCCTCAGGTTCTAACGGCACTCAGCAAGGGCCATCCCAATAGAATTTGGGGGCCTTCCTACCATCTGTGAACTCTTCCAAGTCCAAAATAACCCAGAATAGGTTTATCCCAATTCTACTGGGAAAGACCATCACACCATGCCCAAACACAGCAACAGGACCACTACCACCACAAAGTTGGCAATCTGAGCCAGCAATGTCTACCCTGGGTACCGCTGGACTATGGTACCCAGTACCCTGTGGGAAGAAGAGCACAGTGGTTCCCCCTGTCCTGCCTACTTCACTATAAATGATGGATCTGGGAAATATGAGGCAAAAAAAAAAAAAAAAAAAGTGGGCAGGGAAAAGGGGGCGGGGCAGTTGGAGAAAAGGAAATATGCACTTAATATTTAATTATCAACTTGGCTCAGGAGCCTATGGGGAATAAATTTTATAAACCAGATTGGAATTGGTCCTTAGAAGACATCTCTAGGATTATAAGCTCTGAACTCAAACTCTTTTGGGTCTCACATTGTCATTTTCAGACTACCTAAAACGCTACCACCATCAAACCTCATTATTTTGAATTCTTCCAGACCTACTTCTGAAGTTCACTCCATACAATTTTATCCACTTTACTTCAAACTACCACGAACCAGGTTTTGGTTTTTTTTTTTTTTTTTTTTTTTTTTCTGAAAACTTCACCCTGACACACCAAACTGAAATAACCCTGTGTCACAGATACTAATCACTAAACAGGTCCACTTGAAGCACTCCTCTGTGACATTAAGATTATGAACTCCACTCTAAACTCAACTCTGCTTGTTCCAAATCCAGGAAAGCAATTCCATAAGCTATACCACAAGGACTATACTGGCGACTGGGGCCCATTTGTCCCTAGAGCAGAATAAATTTCTCCTTTGGACACAACGCAACCCTACTCAGTGATTTCACCTGGACATTTCATAAATCATTTCTGAATACTGGTGGGAATGGAAAGTGATGGGGTACAGTGCTAACTTTTTACACAAAAACTTCCTGGGTATCTTCAAGAGATCATTTTTCTCTCACAACAAACACCAGTATTAAAATTGCTATTACTAGAAGAATTCTGTCACATCGTCCCCAAGAAGCCCATTTAATTATGACCCCTTCTCCCCCCAAACCAGAAAAGCCATTAACCCCAAATTGTCTTACCCTCTCTCTCTCTTCCTCCTGTCGTCTTATTCCTTCTCCTTTCCAGGGCTCCTGAACTTTCTGTAAACAAATTGTCTGGGTTACAGGGGCCAGTAAGGGTGCAGCCACCAGGGAACTGTGGAGAACCTCAGGAATTCTTTTGACCGTCAGCAGTCAGTCTGGAAGGCAGGCAGACCCCCAAAATCCAAAGATGCAATGGGATAATAAGGAGTGTAGTGCCACCCACTATGTGGATACAAGGGAAATAAATCCAATTCCCAGGAACTAAGATGAACTCTATCACCAGTGTTTGGGTTCCACTCCTGGGCTCAGACACTGGCTCTTCTTCATTCCCCAGGGCCACGGGTAAGCAGGAGTCAGAGAACAGAGGAGTTGGAGGAAGAGATGGGCCCCTGCCCCCTGAGGATTGCCTCAGAAGGCAAAGCTGAAGACTAGGGGGATGCACAAGCCCTTGTGTCAGGCACAGTGCCAGTTCAGGCCCAGCCACTTCCTCTGGCCTCCCCCCCACTTCTTCGAGGACTTCGCCCCTGCCTACCCAAGGCCTTGCGCCAAGAAGTACCTCCCTCAGCCTGCACAGGGGTCTACCTATTGGACACCCCAGCTGTCCCCAAAACACCTTCGCTCCCCTGAGACAGCCCCTGGGAGCCTTCTCCTGATGTCACCCCCCACCCCTTCCTCAAAGACCCTTCTTTGGGACGTCCCTCCTTCCCCTCCAGGGAGCTGAACTCTGCCACCCACCAGACAGACACCCGCCCCCTAAGCCCCCCCATTCCTCCCCATCGCCCGCTCCTCCAACAACCACTTCCGGTTCCGGGACGGACACACATACAGTCACACCGTGGACCCCCCCTTCCACGCCCCCCCCAAGGAAAAGGGGAGGGGGGAGGAGCAGAGAGCTTGGCGCGCGCCAACTGCAGCGGCGCGAGACTCACCCGGCGGCGACGGCTGCGGCGGCGCCAGAGCCTGAGCCAGAGCGCGGGAGGGGCGGCGTTTGCTGGGAAAGGAGGGAGCCGAGTGGGGCGGGAGGACCAGCAGGGGGCGAAGGGAGGGGGGAAGAGCGCGAGGCGGAGCGCGCGGGCACGCACTTTCGGCGCGAGACAGACCCACACACTCACACGCACGGAATGCGCGCGAGACACCCGCAGGGCGGGGGCGCGAGGCAGTGGGTGGCCCCCTCCCTCCGGCCCTCCCTCCCCTAACACTCACCCGGAAGTGGTGCTGCAGCTCGTGCTTCCGAGAACCCCGATTCCTCCACGCCCCCTCCCTCCCTCCCTCCCCCCAACAGACTCGGAGTAGAGCTGCGGCGGAGAGAAGGCGGGAGCGCCGGAAACGAAAAGGGGGGAGGGAGGGAAACGGCAATGCAGGGGGGGCGGTAAAGGGGAAAGGGGGGGGGAATGCAAAGGTCGAGTCACTTCCGGGAGCGGCAGAGCATATCCGGCGCTGCCAGCGCTCCGGGATACTCAGGGCAGAAGTTACGACAAGTAGGGGCGGAAGTGGCTTCTGCCCAGGGACGCGATAGAGTCCTGTGTGGATGTGACGCCACAACGGAAGCGAAGGCGGATTCCGCTAAGGGCAGAAGCTGAACCTTCAGAATTGCGGTCCCGGCTTTCCGGAAGGGACTTCTGGGGAAGTGGGAGGGTGAAAGCCGACAGGTTTATGAATTATGCATCAGGTACGGGGCCGGGGGTGGGGTGTGTTGGGGGGGGGAAGGCAGGTAGGGATTCTTTTTTTTTTTTTTCAGGTAGGGATTCTTAAAAGACTATGGATCCGTTTCCCTTCCCTCAGCGTAGAATAAACTGATATAGGAAGTTACCATTATTTTTCGTTATACTCTCAATATCTCAGTGCTTTGAATTGCGGGAAGGGATGAGGATATGTCAGTTGTTTTCTGAGGTCCCTACTTAGGCCCCAAGAGTAACTGATAACCTCTCCCTGACCACACCACGTACTCTTGGCTTTGGGTCTCTATGTTCTTGTTGCCCCCATCCACATCTCTATCTCCTCACCCTGCTCTACTTTTATTTTTTATTTTATTTTTTTAAGATTTTATTTATTTGACAGAGAGAGACAGCGAGAGAGGGAACACAAGCAGGAGGAGTGGGAGAGGGAGAAGCAGGCTTCCCGCTGAGCAGGGAGCCCGATGTGGGGCTCGATCTCGGGATCCTGGGATCATGACCTGAGCCGAGGGCAGACACTTAACGACTGAGCCACCCAGGCGCCCCCCTGCTCTACTTTTAAATAGAGCACTCATCACCCCCTGATATTATATTGTTTGCTGTCCACCTCTTCTTGCTGGAATATCGGCTTCATGAGGGCAAGGGCTTTGAATTGTTCACCGCCGTATCCTCAGAGCCAGGCATTTAGTAAGTGGTCAGTAAACGTCTGTCGCATAAATGAACACTGTAAAGTCTTTCAGGAAGCCTTACGGGATTGCTCGAACACATAACGGTTCCGTTCTCTGAATTTCCACAGCATTTAGTCTGTACCTTTTGTTGCTCTTTTAACTATTTCATATACATGACTCTTCAGCAAGATTGTCCGTTTCTCACGGAAGAAACGGTCTCGTACATGGTATCCTTCCCACTGCTTTGCTGAATACGAAGCAGATGCTGAATAAATATATGCTATTTGAGTAAATGAATGCTGCCTGCACCCTCATCTGGCCAGAATCCCCTTGAGCTGAGCTCTATTTTGGCTGAGGCAGAATTGAAGTCCTTCCTACTAACAGTAATAGCCCCTTGCTTAAAGCAAAACAACGCAAATAAAAATAATTGTAATGTTCTCTTTACGGATAATGAAAATAAGACTGAAGATTTAAGTGATTTTTTTTTCACAGCAAGGAAGTAGCAAAAAATACCTAAAAATAAATATTTAAGTTAAAGGTTTAAATAGGAGATATGTATCCTTGGTTTGTAATTATAGTTTATATCCTTTTGAAAATGTCTACTCTCTCAACCATATTTTTTGGGCTCTGCACTCAGTCTGTGTTAACTGAATAGCAACAGTTGGCAGGATAAGATCTTAAGGGCTCAGATGTGACCAGACCTAGTTGCTGCATGGGTTAGAAATGGCTAATTCCAGAAACGTTGACTTTGGGGGCTGAGGTAAAGAAGTGGGAGCAAAATCGTAGTAATCACTCTAAGTCCCGGTGGTCCTCTTTTTCTTTTCCTATTTTCATTAACTGGTACTCCCTGAGCCTCAGTGTCTCCAACTGTCAGCCCTGCTCCTGCCCTTGCTATAAGAAGCCAGTTTTTTAAGTGCTTTGAACTCTTTACAGAAGAGCTTTAGAGTTAAATGTGGGGCGTAGGGGGAGGAGGGCTGTTAATTTTAGCCTGGGGTTTTCCAGCTGGCACACTGTTTCCATCTTGAATCACTTCCACACCCTGAGCTCTGCCTGGGAGATCCCTCCTCCTGGGGGCTTCCCCATTTCCTGGTTTGGTCTGAGCCATAATGGTAAGCATTCCAGAGAAATGCTTAAGAGAAGCCTGGCTGAGTCATCTGATGCACAGCTCAGGAGGCAAAGAAAGTATAGTGATGAGAGATGCTGGTCCCAGTGGTGCTTGTGATGTGTGGCCACCAAGAACCAAAAGGGTAGTATGACCATTTTTTTGTATT
This sequence comes from Neomonachus schauinslandi, assembly GCF_002201575.2. NCBI lineage: Eukaryota > Metazoa > Chordata > Mammalia > Carnivora > Phocidae > Neomonachus > Neomonachus schauinslandi. Next base: position 96,379,870 of record NC_058407.1, on the reverse strand, counting down.
TTTGGTCTCTCACTAAGCAGTGACTCTCTGCTCAACCACTTGCAACCTTCAAGGACCTCCAAAGGCCCCATAGTCTGTTTCAGTTTCATGAGAGATAGAGGTTAGGATCTGTTCCCCAGGGCCTCCCAACTCTTTGTGGTTATCCTGACGATGTGAGGTAGTTTGGGATATTTCCTTTAGGACAACTGGGAAGACTAGGACATCTCCTTTCTCCTGTCTTTCCCTGCCATATGACTTTCCATGGGGAAGGAGGGCATTTAGGGAGAAGGAACAGGTGAGGATTTCCCAGTGTCTTGCTGGTGTATTTTAATTTATTTAAATTTAGAGAAACAGCAGGCTAATCAGGCAATAATTAATTCCCTCTTCATTAGGGGCCTTCATGCATGCCTTTTGCATATGGATGAGCCTCGGGGTCACACTGTCCCTCAGAAGAACTACAGTTGGCAGAGGGTGATAGAGCCCCAGTGTGCTCTCCAGGCACTTGAGCTCCTTCCCCTTCTAAGCCAGTGCTCCTTTCCCCCCCCCACCCTGACCTGACAAAGACTAGATTCTTGGGGGGAAAGAAGGGAAAGGTTAGTGAGGCTTCTTCTCCCATCCACCTCAGATCTCACCCTTACTGCCCCCGACCCATGTCCTCGGCACCTCTTCCTGCACCCTCATGTTCCATCCAGCCCTCTCCCTCCACCAGCTGCTGCTGGGATCTCTACAGGCCCCACTGGGTTGAGCCGGAGCCCTCCTCAGCAGCTGTTGGCTTTGCACCTCTGCTTTTAGTTGGTTCATGACTCCTTCTGCCCCTGCTCTGCCTTTTTCCTCTGTAGCACTCTGCTTTTCTTAGGGAGACTGATGCCCCGAAAGTATATACTGCTCTGGTCCTGAGAAATATGCTCCCTCCTCCCCACTCACCATTGTGTGCTATATGGATTCAGCCACACTTCCTTGAGTAGACAGTAAAGCTCCCCAACACCTAAAACACACACCTACCAACACCTATACACTCCTAATTCTAGCTGCAAAGATAAATACATGGAGGCATTCAGAGTCTGGGGCAGCCCAGACTCGCTCACTACAGTCTCCTCCCTGGAGCTCCCCATTTCCAGGGAGCAAGTGGGGCACAGATGGGGGCGGGGGAGAAATGGGACCTGGGTGGTTACCGTGGCAACAGAGCCTAGCAGCAGCTGAGAGGCTGATGTGGGGGCTCTTGCAAGGCTGTCACTAGAGCCAAACCTAGAATGGGGGGCTCAGAGGTGATTGATCCCAGCTGGGCAGCCTGTGTTCCCAACCCCAGACATACCCCTTGATTCCACCCCCACACCCTAGCAGCACCTCTCTTTCAGAGAGGGCAGAGTGGGGAAAGCTAGGGAGAGTTAACCACAGGGGTTCTAATGCTGCACAGCTTTTGGGGGGGCAGCTGTAGATGGGGGTGAGTTAGGAGCAAGGCAGAAAATAAACCAAGCAGGGCAGCCTCTTTCTTGTGGCCCCTCTCACCTCTTCCTCTTTACTCCATTTTTCTCTCCTCCTTTCACTCCTTGCCCTCCATATGTCTTATCAGCTCTCTCCTCCTTTTCTTGCTTGCTTCATTGCCTGTCCCTTTTCTCTGTCTCCTTTCTCATGGTCTCTCTTGACCTTCACTGGCAAGTAACAAGCAAGCCACTCTAGTTTCTCTTGCTCTGGCTGATCCCTTCAGTTTCTCCCTTCCATTCTCTCCCAAGTTAAAGCCCAAGGGGCACCTGGGTCGCTCAGTCAGTTAAGCGCCTGACTCTTGATTTCGACTCAGGTCATGATCCCAGGGTCATGAGATTAAGCCCCACGTCGGGCTCCCCACTGGGCTGGGAGCCTGCTTAAGATTCTCTTTCTCCCTCTCCCTCTGCCCCTACCCCCCTTTAAAAAAAAAGCCCAGGAACCCTAACTCCAGGTCAGAGCAGGCCAGTTCACACTGAATCTTAAAGGTTTCCCTCCAACCTCCCATCCTTCTTTTCCTCCCTTCTTCGTTGCCTGTTGCCGCCTCCCTCTCCTCTCTTCAGGGTTCATAAGCAGAACCAGGGGACTCCAGTATCTTGCAAAGGCTTTATTTGAAAATTTTGAAACTTACATCCCACGAGAATTCAAGATTATCACCACAAGAAGAAAGAGATAATACAAAAATATATATCACAGCATAGGAGCCAGGTAAGAGAGGAAGAAAGGAAGAAGGTGGAAAAATGGTGAGACGTAGGGACAAATGTGAGGGGAAGGCGGGAGGGACAGGCAAAAGGAGGGAGAAGTGAAAAAACCAAGGAGGGCAGGGAGGAGGAGTGTGAGGGAGGCCAGGAAGGGGAGGGATAGATTGGGAGGCAGAGCTCCCGATGGCCTTGAACCAGCTGGCCCCAGTCCCTGGCAGCCCAGATGAAGTTAGGGAGACCCTCAGGGAGGCCTGGAAGTGGAGGACTGGCTCAGGGACTCTGAATTCCAGAGAGTGACCCACACACGGACAGCCAGGATAGACAAGACAAAAGGGACTTAGGAGGAAGGGAAGGGCAAATGGGAGCCCCTTTCTCATGTAGTGCAACAGGTGACTCCCCAATACCCATCTCCCAGACAACAGAATTTAGCAGTTGGGGGAATTTTGGAGCCTCACTACCCCATTCCCATGGGGGAGCCCTCAGGGTAATGAGCACGCCCTTGGAGTGGGATGGGGGAGACGATGAAACACATGACATGGAATGGGATGGGACCATGACAGATGGGGGCACGAGAAGCCCCCAGCTCACCTCCCACCCACCTCTGGGGCAGCATGCAGGGGCCACAGAAACTAGATCAGTGGGTGTTCATGAGGGAGAGTGTGAGCACAACACACAACACCACAACATGGGGCCAGGAAATGCGAGTGAGAGGTAAGGAGAGAGTCACCCACTGACCACTGAGTGACTGAGCTGAGCCTGGAATGTGGGAGGAAGAGAGCGAAGAGTGTGAAACAAAGGGTGAATGTGAGGGATGGGGAGGGGCGGTGTGGGTGGAGAGAGGGTGCAGACTGGCTGTACAAGAGCACAAATGTGTGCGATGGCCCGGGAGGGTGGAGGTGAGTGTGCAAGGCTTTCATGTGAGTGTGCAAGGGAGGGGATGGGGGACCAGAAGCCACAAATATGTGAGGCCCCCCACCTAAAGGAGGGTGAGCAGGTAGGATCGCCTATGGGGCCAGTGAGGGTTCCAGGGTGGTTTGCAAGGGCAGGAGCCAGGAGCCCCTGCGGCCCCAGCTCCCACAGCTGCCCCACCCTCAGTGGGATGGGGGTTATGCCGGCCCCTTGGCCTCCTGCTTGGCGGCACCCCAACATTGGGGGGGCATCACAGATTCACCAGGGGAATCCTGAGAGGAAGAGGGAGAGGGCACAGTCAGGAACCACTGGGTAAGCCAGAATTGAAGGGAAGTCCAAGGCAAAAAAGGGACTCCAGGATAAGAGGGCAGAGTTGAGTTAAATGACAGCGTGAGAACAGGACAGAGATCCACAGAGAGCGGGAGAAGGAAGGGTCCCCTAGAGAGGACCTGGTCCAGTCCTAGGGAGGGCCAGGGGCTGTGTGGGGTCTAGGTCTACCTCCTTCCCACCCACCCAGGAGGGAACACCCCCAACCAAGGCTCTGGACCAAAGTTGCCTTACCTCCCAGCCCTCCCAGCCCTTTGCCCCTGCCCTCACCGGTTCAACTGGAAGGCTGGAGCCCCCTTGGGCTGGGGCATCCCAGGCCGGGGTCCCCCTCGGGGCTCCTCATGGTCAGGGGTGGGGGTAGGCGAGTCCCCGAAGGCCCCCAGCACAGTGACCCCAGCTGGGGACAGGTCTGTCAGCGGCTGCTGGCTCTCTTCCTGCCTCAGGGCACCTTGCTGCCCAGAGGGCCTGCGCCGCTTCTGGCTTCGGTCCCAGCTGGTACACAGGAAGGAAAGAGGTTCTCTCACACATTTAAGAAGCCCCCATCCTGGGCCTGCAGTGCTGGTGACGCCCAGCCTCCCTCAGACACCCCAACATCCTACAGCAGAGAAACTGGCCTCTTAACAGTTCCCTATATCAAATATCTGGAGACTGAGTGTCCATAAAGCTAATTTCCCTATCCCCCAGGGGGTTCAGGGATGTAAACCATCCTCCGGACCTGGTCCAGACCCGCAGAATCAGTACCTCCTCCCCATCAACACAGAGTCCCCCAGAATTGCCCCCTCCCCCATACATACCCGGAAGAGCCATTTCTCTCCTCAGCAGGCGCCTGGAAGGTTTAGTTCTAGTTCAAAATCAGCTAATGACCTGGACACCTGAGTCTAATGATTCTCTCAGCAAAGTGTGAAGGACTGAGTGACCCAAATGCGTGCAGAGAAACCTCCAGACTTTCTCCCTCCTCCCCGGGCAGCCCCAAGAAGGGGCTCTGCAGAATGGGTCAGTTTTCTCTGTCTTGGAGGAAATGGGGACAAGGGATGCCCACCAAGGCATCCCTTGCAAGCCCCCAGTGCACATAAATAATTCTCCTCCCTTTCCCATTATCCTTGTATTTCCCTGGGAAAAGGAATTTGCCCTGATTCTTCACCATCTCCCCCACCCAAATCCTTACCACCGTTTCCCAAGGTTTTTCTTGCTTAAATCCACCACTTCCTAGCCCACCTCCAGCAAAAATGCTGCCCTTGCTCCTGCCCTCCTTCCAGCCAAACATTGCCAAACTTAGGTCCCCATCTGCCAGCACCCTCCTCCCTGCAGCTTACCAGAACTTGAAGATGATGCCAGTGGCCACAAGAACAATAATGATGGAGATGGTAATTGTGACATAGAGCTGGGGGTCCACACCTGATTGGGGGGGGAGAAAGTTTTAGGGAGGCCTGAGGTGGTAGGAGCCAAGAGGGGGTGGGGTATGGGATTAGGCTTCAGGTTCAATAAGCTTGCGGAGTGTTGCCGTTTGAATCCACAATGTCCAACTCTTTCTGCTTTCCTGACCCCCCGCCCTTCATTCTTAGCATCAGCTTTCCCTGAAGTTTTTAGTTCTTTTCCTCCACAGTCCCAAATCTTCTGTGTACATGTGATGAAGAGGAGGCTCCAAGGTCAGAGAGAACCCCTCTCTCTGCATAGAAACTAGGGGTGGAAATGTCCATCTCTGCACTAGCCCCACCCCCAAACTGGCCCTATCTTAGCATTCCTTGAGCAGAAATGTCACCCTGAAGGTCCCTTTCATTCAAGGTGTTCTTCTGCATGGAATACTCCCACTCCATTTTCAAGGTCCAGCTCCAATGTCAATTCTTGGAAGGTGTTCTGATGCCCAGGCAAAAGTAATCTCTCCCTCCCTTATTTTCCTAAAAACATGCTGTGTGTGCCTCTATTAGAGCACTTAGTACATTGACTCATCCCTGAGTGTTCACACGTCTGTCTTGTCCAGTGGACCTGAGTCCCTCCAGGGCTCAGAGGGTGTTTCATCTCTGCCCCTGTGCCGGGACAGAGCCTGACACATTTGTGGGAGGAGCTAACAGACAAGATCTCTGTTGCTGCCCGTAGAGCCTTCATCCAGCCTCCCCACCCCTAGATGCCCCCTACCAGGCTCTCCCACTCGCACTCACCTTCCCCATGGGTCCCAAAAAGGAACGGCCGCAGGGTGGCAGGTGCCTCTCCAAGGATGAGCCCATCTCCATCACCCCGCATGGAATCTGAGTTGGGGTGTGGGGTTGCCAGCCCATGGGGGGCTGCAAAACCATAGTCCAGGGGCAGAAATCCAGGATTGGCAGAGTTGGGGTCCCCCCCATCCTCTCGAGACACTGTAGGGCCCCATACAATAGCCCAGGGGTACTGGGATGAGGGTGGCCCCTCCTCAAAACCAGATGGGGTGGCAGGGGGTGCAGTGCCTGGCAGGACCTGCCGACGCGATCTTGGGACCCGAGGGGATCGGCTTGGTGGGGGTGCCCGCTCCCACACGCACACGTGGCGTGGGGCAGAGGGGCCTCCCCGGGCACAGGGGGGCCGGGCTGGGGCTGGTGGGGTTCGAGGGGAGGAGGAGGAACCTTGAGCAGGTGGTGGGAGGGGCAGCAACAGCAGTGGCCAAAGAGGGAGGAGGTGGGACAGGAGCAGTGCGGGCCTGCAAGAAGGGAGAGAAGCGGGGTGAGACAAAGCCCGTCCGTCTTAGGCTTATTGTGTGCGGAGCACAGGCTCATACCAGAGGTCCCGGGCTGCCTCCCTCCAGCTTTCTCGGGAGAAGCAGCTGCGCTTTGGGAAGATTGGCCTCATTTCCTCCCTTTCTAGGGTCTGGCCCTCAGGAAGGAAGGCCCAGGGTGGACCTAGGAGGGAAGAGGCCGGGACCCCAGGAGAAGTGGACTCCAGGCTCCCTCTGCTGTGCCAAACTTACCACATCTTGGACTTCATGTCTGAGCTCTTCCTCAGCTGTGACCCAGATTTTCAGCCTTTACTGGAGGAGAGAGGGGGTCGTCACATCCCAACCCTGCCCTGAGCGCTTCCCCAGCTCATTCAGCCACCAGTCCTACCCGGATCAACCCTCCAGATCCTCCGAGGCTGTCAGCTGCTGCTTAGCATCCTTCTGGGGGGTAGGGGGATCTCCCAGAGTGGTTCCTGTCTAGCCCCCAGCCCCTATCTACTACTGCCCAGAGATCCTTGTAACTTCCCCACCTCGGGGTCTACTCTTACTTCTCTGGCTTCCTGCCTTCTCACTTCCTCTGCCCACAGCTCCAAGCTCTTGTTGGAGCTTAATTTAGAGCCAAGAACCTTGTGATTCCTTGAGCACCTACCGCTAGGGAGGGAGTCTGAGAGTGGGGGAGGGAAGAGGAAGTCAATCTGAGTGAGTGCGTGAATGTGTGTGTGGCGGCGAGTGCACAAGGGGAGCACTCCAGCCTGCCCAGCCTGCTTGGAGTCCCAAGCAGTTCTCTTCTGATGGGCCCCGGGGAATCTACATCTTCAGGAGAAGGGAAATAGGGGATGGAGGGATGGAAAGAAAGAAACAGAGAAAGAGGGGCGCCTGGGTGGCTCAGTCGTTAAGCGTTTGCCTTGGGCTCAGGTCGTGATCCCAAGGTCCTGGGATCGAGCCCCGTATCAGGCTCCCTGCTCTCTGGGAAGCCTGCTTCTCCCTCTCCCACTCCCCCACTCCCCCTGCTTGTGTTCCCTCTCTCGTTGTGTCTCTCTCTGTCAAATAAATAAAATCTTTAAAAAAAAAAAAAAGAAGAAGAAACAGAGAAAGACAGAGGTGGGTGGGAGAGAAACTACAGAGTATAATTTTTGCTCAATGTTAAATCATCCAAATGCATAGGTGCTCTCTGAAGGGAGGTGGAGCTGGGGAGAGGCCACCCCCTCAAATGTAGCTCTCCTGGGTAGAGTCCTGGGAGAATCTGGATAGTTGGGTTTTGAAAGAGGAAGGACATGTTCTCAGAGCTGAAGGGGGTGGATCCAGGGGGGCCAGGCTCCCCAGAGTGGATGAGGATATGGCACCCTGGGTCCTCTGGATTCTGGGTCTAAATCTGCACACTAAGTGCTCTCAGAAAATAACAGGAGAATATGATGGGAAAGTCTGGGGAAGTGGGCTGTGGGGAGAGGGGTGAATGGTAAGAGTCTGAGGAGAGGAGAAAGGTGAAAGAAAGGTGAAGAACTGGGCACAGAGCACGGCAGGAGGGAGAGGAGTCCGCCTGAAAGAGGATGGACTGGGGAGGGTGTGGGTATGGAAGATTGGAAGCCTGGAGGATGCTGAAGGGAGAACAAGCTAGGAGTACAGGTGAGAGAGGGAAACGGAAAGCGAAGGGGTCGCAGGATCAGGGGAAGAAGAGGCAAGGGCAGGAGGACAGGGAAAGAAAGGTCTAGGCAGGACGGGAAGTGGAGAGAGTGGAAGGGGAAGAGAGAAAAGGGGTGGAGAAGACCAGGGACGCGGAGAAAGGAAATGGAAAAGGAGAGAACATCATACCGAGGACCAGATGAGAAGAGGAAGGGACGGGGGACTGAAAACGGAGCAGCAAAGATGGAGGAGTTGGAAAGTGTTTCTTCAAATGTAAAGGGATATGGAGCTCTGGAAAGATATGGGGATGGGAGCCTGGTGGGCTGAAGGGAGAGAGGGACGCGAAGAGAAGGAAGCTGGAGGGAGGGATCGAGGGAGGGAGGAAGGAGGTTAGAGCGAACCAGTGAAGCGGAGAAGGGCTCACGGGGACATCTGTGGCCAGCTGACTCCAGGACTCATTTGCCTCTCAGCCTTATGCATCCCCCCCCCCAAACCAACGTCAACTCCAGTCCCTGAGCCCCGCATTCCCTTTAGCCACCCCCTCCAGGAAGCCCGCAGTCCCCAGCCTGGCGCGCCACCCCCACCCTCTCCTCGCTTCTCACCGACCTGTTGTGCGCAGGAGACGAGCTGGGGGTGGGGCGGGAGCCTTGGGGTGGGGGAACCGGGCCCCATCCCCAGCGCTGCCCCGGGCCCACCCCTCCCACCGGCCCGCGCTCCCCGGGCAGGCTGGAAAGGGCGGGAGTGGGGAGGAAAGAGAGGACCAGGAGGTCAGCGAAGGGACTGCGAGGCAGGCAGCGCCGAGAGCAGAAAGGGAACCCGAGGCAGGAGGATACACGGAGCCGAGGGCTGAGCCGAAGGCGGGATGGAGGCAGCCGCGGGGACTGTGACCGCTGCGCCAGGAGGGCAGGATGGAGTCGGGACCCGCGGAGGGATGGAGAGCGCGGCGGGGAAGGCGCGCCTCGGGGCCGCCGGCTCGAGCCCGGGCCTGGGACCGCGCCGGGAGGGGCGGGGGGCCGAGGGCGCCGAGGCGGGAAGGGCAGGGCCGGGCTCCCGCGGGCGGGGGCCTGGGGGGGGTCCCTCTCGCTCACCTGCATGCCTGGCGCGGCGGCGCGACAGCTGCGGGCGCTCGGGGCGGCGCGGGGCTGGGGGGTCGCGGGAGCTTGTGGGGCACGGGGCATGGTCGGGGGGTTTGGCCGGCAGCCGGGGCGCTGGAGAGGGTGGGGGGTGGGCGCCCGGGGCGCGGGGCGGCGGCGGCGGCGGCGGCGGCGGGAGATGCTCGGCTCGGCTGGGCTCGGCTGGGCTCGGGCTGCGCTCGGCTCGGCTGGGCTCGGCGCGGCAGCTCCGAGCGCGAGGTCTCCGCCTCTCCCCCTCCCGCGGTGGGCCACGCGCGGTTTAACCCTCCCGCTGCCGCGCCGCAGGACTGGCGCCCAGCTGGGTCCCAGGTGGAGGGTTGGAGAGGGCAGCGGAGCGGGACCGACAGTCTGATTCCCGGGGTCCAGGGAGCGGGCTTCTCCACCCCTTTCACCCAACTCCATGGATACCCATGGTCATTCCAGTCACTTTCTGAGATTCTGAGTCACCTAAGGCTCTGCATCCCCAAGGCCGTTTCGCCCCTGGTGGACATTGCAGAGCGCCGGGGATCTAGGTGGGGCTGGGGGTGGGGGTAAAGACCTCGAACCATCCTTGGATTATCCCAAAGGCTTGATCCCCCATTTCACTCTGGCCCTGCTACAGTGCATTCTCCTGGAAGCTACTCAAATGATCTTTAAAATAAGTAGATCAAGTCTCATTACTCAGCTTTTCTAGCACTCAGAATATTCAGACTCCTCATTGTGACTTACAAGGCCCTATATGACCTGTCCACTAGGTTGCTTTCTGATTTCCCCTCCTCACACTCTATGCCCCAGCCACACTGGACATGATCTACGTTCCTAGAACTAGAGGATCTTAACCTGCCACTGGGCCTTGGCACTTACTGTTCCCTCTGCCTGGAATGTTTTCCCCTGGCTTTTCACAATGACTCACATTTTTTTTCGTTAAAATTTCACTGAGATCCAATGTCACTTCCTCTGAGAGGCCTTCCCTAACTTCTCTAGCAAAAGTAGCTTCCCCTATCCCCACTCTCACTCCATTCTACCCCATCCTTCTCAATCATGTTTTATTTATTTATTTATTTTAAGATTTTATTTATTTATTTGTCAAAGAGAGAGAGAGGGAGAGAGCACAAGCAGGGGGAGCGGCAGGCAGAGGGAGAAGCAGGCTTCTCGCTGGGCAAGGAGCTTGATGTAGGACTCAATCCCAGGACCCTGGGATCATGACCTGAACGAAAGGCAGATGCTTAACTGAATGAGCCACCCAGGTGTCCCAATCATGTTTTATTCTGATTGCACTTGTAGGACACCACGCTCTTCTTAGTTTCCCTTCAACTTCACTGGCTTTCCCTTCTCAGTCTTCTGCTCGACCTCTAAATGTTGGCGCTCACTATGCCTCAGTCCTTGGTTCTCTTCTCTTTCCACATTCTCTGTCCAGTGATGTCATCCAGTCCCAGGGCTTAAATACTATGTAAATGTCAGCAAGTCCTAAATTTATATCCAAAGCTCTAGACTCATTTATCCAACAACCTGCTTGACATCTCCACTTGGATGTCTAATGGCCATGTGAAGCTAATGTGGCTAAAATAAATGGCTTGAATTCTTCCCCCACCAATCCATTTCTCTCTTTGTGTCCCATCCTGGGACATGACAACTACTTGTTTGGGCTGAAAACCTAGGGAACATCTTTTTCCTCCTTTCCCCTTTCTCTCTAATTCTTGCCCTGTATCTAATTCACCAGCAAGTTCTGTGACCTCTGCATGCAAAATACATCCTGAATCCACCCACTTCTCTCCACCTTTGTTACTTCCGTCCTGGTTCAAGCCATCATCTCTCATCTGGAATAACGCAATAGATTCTTAGCTGGTTGTTTGCTTCTGCCCTTGCCCTATACAAACCAGTCTTCACAATATCCAGTAATATTTTTATAACCAAATCATATTATGCTCTTCCCTGCTTAAAATATTTGAGTGGCTTTTCATTGTACTTGGTATAAATCTGAGCTCATTGTTAGGAGAGGCCCTCCAACTTGTACTCTTCCTCGATGTTCAAACAATGCTCCTGCCAGATCAAATCTCTTGATGTTCTAGAACATCTGAAATGATTCCCTTAGCACCCCGGCACTTTTGACTACCTCTTCCCGAAATCCTTTGCCCCCCCTCACCCTCTTCTTCACCTGGTTGGCTCCCTCTTGTCATTCAGTCACCCACTCTGTTTCTTCAATATGTTTCATTGTCTTTCCAACTCATCACTCTCTAAAGTGATCTTATATTTGTTTACTGTTTATTGCCTCCCCCTGCCCCTGCCCCTGCCCCACCCCCAGCTGCCATACACCAGAGAACAAAGATCTCCTTTGTCTTGTTCACCTTGTATCCTCAGAGCCTGGCACATAGTAGATGTTCAATATTTATTGCTTGGTAAACTTTACCTGGGACCCCTGCCCATTCTCTTCTCTGCTCTCCCCCTGCCTTTCCTCTCTGTCTGCCTGCCCTCCCTGATCTCTGCCCTGTGCTGAATGCTGTAGGTTGAGTCTCTGCTCACACCCACGCCCCTCCAGACTCTTGCCCTTCATCCTCTGCGTTATGACTGTCATTAGCCTGGCACTCCTGCCTCCCGGAAGGAAGCCTGCTATTCTGACCAGCATCTGCAGCGGTTGCCCTCCTGTTTGTCCTTCCCTGACAGCCCTTCATTCAGAAGTCGGCACAGCAGTGACTGTACCACCCTCCTAGTGTTTCCCGGTGGCCAGGGAAGGACGGTACACATTGAATGCGAAGCAGGCCATGCGAGGCAGGGTGTGCAAATCATGCCATATCCTGGGCTGGCTCAGTAAGCCCCATATCCTGAGGACATGCTCTAAGAGGACTCATTATGTGATGGGTGTGGGTGAGATTTACCAAGTGAATATTCACTCCCCGTGTAAGTGCCTTTTACACTGAGGACTTTGGATCATTACCAATTATTTCTAGTATTCTTTTTTTAAATAAAGATTTCATTTCTTTATTGGACACACACAGAGAGAGAGCACAAGCGGGGGGGGGGGGCAGAGGGAGAGGGAGAAGCAGGCTCCCCACTGAGCAAGGAGCCCAATGCAGGGCTCGATCCCAGGACCCTGGGATCATGACCTGAGCCGAAGGCAGACACTTAACCGACTGAGCCACCCAGGCACCCCTATTTCTTGTATTCTTGATTCATTCATTCTTTCGACGACTCTTTTTGGAACATGCTGGGCACTGGTGCTGCTGGCTGGGGATACAGCAGAGAGCAAGAACAAAGTCATCAATGTCCTCATGGAACTTAGAATCTAGTGAAGGAGACAGTGAAATACAGAGTGATAAATGTGTCTTCGGATGAATTTGAAAACCTTCCCACACTCCACAATCTAGAAATTCTCTCCCTGTGTCTGGCTCTGCTGGTATCTTTATCATTATCTCTGTGCTCATTGGGGTTTCCCAGTATTTGTCAGGGTAAATTTCTGTCTCTTTCCTGTCCTCAAATGTCCAACGTCCTTCCAAACTCTTCTCACTCACAGCTGATGATCCCGCTTGCTGCTTCTCCGAGAGAAGAGAAGCAGACAGAAGAGAACTCTCCCCCACCCCCACTGCCACTGCCTCGCAGCCCACCTCTCCTTCTGTGGGGGATCGCTGGCCTTCTCAACCACCCGAAGTCGTCACTCCAGTGGCTGTCCTCCCTCTTCTGTGGCATCACTCTCCTCTCTACTTGCTTATCCCAGAAGCATGTGAGCACACTGTAATTTCTTATAGCCTAGAACAAGCCTTCCCTAGCTCCACCTTTCCCTCCAGTGTCTGCCCTTCTCTGCTTCCCTTTACAGCAAAGCCTCTCAAAAGATGGTCTCTATTCACCATCTCTTCCATTTCATGCCTTCTCTTTCTCTTTTATTAATTTAAATTAAACTCTTTAATTTTTGCAATTCATTAGTGGTTTTTTTTCTTTTTCTTTTTTTAGGGATGGGAGGAGCAGAGGGAGAGGGAGAGAGAGAATCTTAAGCAGACTCCAGGCCCAGCTCGGAGCCCAACACGTGGCTTGATCCCAGGACCCTGAGATCATGACCTGAGCCAAAATCAAGAGTCAGATGCTCAACTGACTGAGTCACCCAGGTGCCCCTACAATTCATTATTTCAAATTGGTAATACATTCACATGTGCAAGGGAAGTTTCCAATATATAAAAAGGTATATAGTGAAAGTTCTCATTCTTTCCCCTCTCTACCATCTTTCCAGTTCCAATCCCATCCAATCACTGTGACTAATTGCTATGCATTCTTCCAGTTTATGCATGCACAAGCAAATAGTAGTATAAATCCCTTATTCCCCCATGTGTGTGGTTTTTTTTTAAAGATTTTATTTATTTATTTGTCAGAGAGAGCACAAGCAGGGGGAACTGCAGGCAGAGGGAGAAGCAGGCTCCCTGCTGAGCAAGGAGCCCGATGCGGGACTCAATCCTGGGATCATGACCTGAGCCGAAGGTAGCCACTTAACTGACTGAGCCACCCAGGCGTCCCTCTCCCATGTATTTTACATAAAAGTTGGTGTACTGTGTATACTGTTCTACATCTTTCCTTTTGACTTAACAAAGTATCTTTGTTATTTTGCTGTATCAATGAATAGAGATCTTCGTCACCCCTTTTTATGCAGCCTCATCATATTTTTTTTAAGATTTTATTTTCATATATTAGAGAGAGAGAGAGTGAGCATGAGCAGGGGGAGGGGCAGAGGGAGAGGGAGAAGCAGGCTCCCCGCTGAGCAGGGAGCCCGATGCGGGGCTCGATCCCAGGACCCTGAGATCATGACCTGAGCTGAAGGCAGACGCTTAACAACTGAGCCACCCCCCCCCTTTTTTTTTTAAGATTTATTTACCTATTTTAGAGAGAGAGAGAGAGCATGAGGGGGGGAGGAGCAGAGAGAGAGGGATAAGCAGAAACCTCATTGAGCCCAGAGTCTGATGCGGGGCTCCATCCCAGGACCCTGAGATCATGACATGAGCTGAAATCAAGAGTTGGACGATTAACTGATTAACCAACTGAGCCATCCAGTCCTCACCTGACTTTTAAGATACTACACTGTCCTGATTTTTGTTCTACCACACTGATTCCTCGGTCTCAGCTCGCTTTGCTAGCTCATCTCCCTGACAGCCACACCTTGGCTCTCTTCTCTATCTATGGTCATACCCCAGGGGTTATTCAGTCTCTGGGCTTTAATATCATTTTTTTCTAAAATAGATAGATAGATATCATTTTTTCCCCTGATGACTCCTAAATTTTTGTCTCCAGTCCAGCCTCTTCCCTCCTTCCAGACTTTTCAGTCACAAATCTGCCTCTCCCTTAGCACTTCTTCTCTCTCTCTTTTTTTTAAGATTTTATTTATTTATTAACAGAGAGAGAGTGAGAGCAGGAACACAAGCAGGGGGAATGGGAGAGGGAGAAGCAGGCTTCCTGCTGAGCAGACAGCCTGATGTGGGGCTCCATCCCCGGACCCCGGGATCATGACCTGAGCTGAAGGCAGACGCTTAATGACTGAGCCACCCAGCACCCCCACACTTACTCTCTTTTAAATGGCATCTTTATTCTTCCAGTTGATCAGGACAAAAATGTTGGAGTCATCCTTTTTTTTTTTTTTAATGTCTGTAGAGCTGGCTAGTATTTTCTTTTATTTAACTTTATTATCTAAGTATATAGATATACAAATATAATACATATGTATGTGGCGCCTGGGTGTCTCAGTCAGTGAAGCGTCTACCTTCCGCTCAGGTCATGATCTCACGGTCCTGGTATCGAGCCCCATGTCTGGCTCCCTGCTCAGTGGGAAGTGGGTTTCTCCCTCTCTCTCTGCCCCTCCCCCCTACTTGTGCTGTCTCTCTCTCAAATAAATAAATGAAAAATTTATACACATATTTATAATATAAATATATATATTTTTAAAGATTTATTTAGTTATTTGAGAGAGCGAGAATGAGAGAGAGTACATGAGACGGGGGAGGGTCAGAGGGAGAAGCAGGCTCCTCGCTGAGCAGGGAGCCCGATGTGGGACTCGATCCCGGGACTCCAGGATCATGACCTGAGCCGAAGGCAGTTGCTTTAACCAACTGAGCCACCCAGGCGCCCTATAATATAAATATTTAAAAGTTTAAAAATGTATACAAAATATTTACATATAAATATAACTTTACATATATATAAAGCTTGACACACAAGATATTATATGTATGATAGTTATGTATGATAGATATAGGAAAATAAAATGAATATCTATAAACCCACGACCCAACCCGAGGACTAGAAAGTTGCCAATAACTTGCATCTATGGGATTCCCCTATCTTCTCATTCCCGTCTCCTCCCTATAATCACTATCTCCTGAATTTTTTATTATTCCATTGTTTTTTATTTTTTCCAAGGATTTTATTTATTTATTTGTCAGAGAAAGAGAGAGCACCTGCGCAGAAGCAGGGGGAGCAGCAGACAGAGGGAGAAGCAGGCTCCCCACAGAGCAGGGAGCCCTATGTGGGACTCGATCCCAGGACCCTGGGATCATGACCTGAGCCGAAGGCAGAAGCTTAACCGACTGAGACACCCAAGCATCCCATTTTATTATTATTATTATTTTAAAAGATTTTATTTATTTATTTGACAGAGAGAGACACAGCGAGAGAGGGAACACAAGCAGGGGGAGTGGGAGAGGGAGAAGCAGGCTTCCTGCTGAGCAGGGAGCCTGATGCGGGGCTTGATCCCAGGACCCTGGGATCATGACCTAAGCCAAGGCAGACGCTTAACGACTGAACCACCCAGGTGCCCCCCATTTTATTATTATTTTTTTAAATATAGTTTTCTCACAAATGGATGTAAGCTTAAATATACTTGTTAGTCTTGTTTATTTTCAAGCTTTATAAAAAATGGTATGGTATGGGGCGCCTGGGTGGCTCAGTTGGTTAAGCGACTGCCTTCGGCTCAGGTCATGATCCTGGAGTCCAGGGATCGAGTCCCGCATCGGGCTCCCTGCTCAGCAGGGAGCCTGCTTCTCCCTCTGACCCTCCCCCCTCTCATGTGCTCTCTCTCTCTCTCATTCTCTCTGTCTCAAATAAATAAATAAAATCTTTAAAAAAAAATGGTATGGTATGTTGTCTTCTGGTACGTTTGTTTTTTCATTCAATATGGTGTTTCCAAGATTTATCCATATTGTTGCAGGTAGCTGGAGTTCATACATATTCACTGTGTGAATATGTCAAATAAATCATTGTCTATTCTCCTGTTGATGGATTTATGAATTCTTTCTTTTTTTTCTCTCTTATAAACATTGTTGCTATGAGAATTACTGTATTTGTCTCCTGTATATATGCAAGAGTTTCTCTGGAGTGTATACCTACTAGTGAAACTGCTAGGTTGTGAGGCATAAGAATAATAATCTTTGAGCGAGAATGCCAAACTGTTTTTTCAACTTACACTCCTACCATTAATATTTGAGTTCCCGTTGATTTACATTCTAACACTTGTATTTTTAGACTTCTTAATTTTTGCCAATCCAGTAGGTGTGTAATAGTATTTCATTGTGGTTTTATTTGGCATTTCTGTAATTACTAATACCATTGAGAATCTTTTCATATTCTTATGAATGTCTTTTGAATGTCCTCTTCTGGGAAATGCCTAATCATTTGCGTTGTTTGTATTTTTCTTATTGATTTGTAGGAGTTCTTTATATATTCTGGATACTAATCTTTTGTCAGCTTTATATGTTGCAAATATCTTCTCTTTTGTGAGGTATTTGTGACTTGTACTTTACTTTTTTCATGATGTATTTTGATTATCAGAAGTTCTTTATTTTAACATAGGTATCTTTATCATTTATGATCATGCTTTTTGTATCTTGTATAAAAAAATCACTCTCGGGGTGTCTGGGTGGCTCAGTCATTAAGTGTCTGCCCTCAGCTCAGGTCATGATCCTGGAGTTCCCGGATAGAGTCCCACGTTGTCAGGCTCCCTGCTCAATGGGGAGCCTGCTTCTCCTTCTCCCTCTGCCACACCTCCTGCTTGTTCTCTCTCTCTCTCTCTCTCTCTCTCTCTCTCTCTCACTGTCAAATAAATAAATAAAATATTTTAAAAAATCACTCCCTACCCTCCTGGTCAGAAAAATATTTTCTTACATATTCTTCAAAAGATTTTAAACTTTTGCTCTTTGTATTTAAGTCCTAAGTCTACCTAGAACTGATTTTTTGTGTATGGCGTTTTTTAACAGTCTATTTTATATTTTTTTAATATGGGAAATGAATTATCCCAACCTCATTTATTAAATAGTCCCTCTTTTCTGCCTGATCTGCTTTGCTAACTCAGTTATGTATCACATTTTTATATATACATGGATCTGTTTCTGGACACTATTCTATTCCATTAGTCAACTTTTTAAAACCTGCACCAATAACGCATTGTTCTATAGCTTTTTTTTTTTTTAAGATTTTATTTATTTGACAGAGAGAGAGCACAAGCAGGGGGAGTAGCAGGCAGAGGCAGAGGGAGAAGCAGGCCCCCCGCAGAGCAGGGGGATGCCTGATGTGGGACTTGATCCCAGAACCCCGGGATCATGACCTGAGCTGAAGGCAGTCGCTTAACCAACTGAGCCACCCAGACACCCTGTCCTATAGCTTTTTAAAAAAAATTTTATTTATTTATTTGACAGAGAGAGAGTGCACAAGCAGGTGGAGTGGCAGGAGAGGGAGAAGCAAAGTTCAATTTGAGTCAAATAACATCCTTTTGATATTGAAATTTCCTACCATGGACTTGGGATATCTCTTCATTTATTTAGGTCTTTAATGCCTTTCAGTGATGTTGTATCATTTTCTGAATACAGATTATGCACATCTGTTTTATTTGTTCCTAGGCACTTTATTGCTTTTCTGTTTATGGTTAATGGTATCCTTAAGATGACATTTCAAATTGGGTTTTTGCTGGTATATAGAAATGCAATTGATTTTCAATATTGGTTTTAGAGCCAACCATTTTGATAAGCTCTCCCTTCTGTATAATTTTTCTATAGACTTTTTGAATTTTCTACAAAGACAACCATGTCGTCTCCAAATGTTGGCATTTTGCTTTTTCCTTTCCAATACTATGCCTATAATTTCCTTTTCTTGTGCTGGCCAGAACCTTTAGCACAATGTTGAATACAAGCAGGGATAGGTGGCATGTTTCTTTTGTTCCTGGTTTTAAAGGAAATGCTTCCAATGTTTCCCCAATAAGAATAATGTTTGCTGTTTGTTTGTTTGTTTGTTTTAAATAACTTTTATGAAGTTAAGGAAAATCCCTTTCATTCCAAGTTTGCTAAGAGATTGTCAAGTATGGGTGTTGAATTAGATGCTCTTTAAAGCTCATTTTTATTGTGAAATACAACACACATAAAGACAAATGCAATAAAACATAAATGTAAAATATATTGAATACATATAAAGGGAATACTTACAGAGGGAATACTCATGTGACTGCCAACCAGGCTAACTAAAAGAACCTTACCGGTATTTGAAAAGGACTTGTGTGTCCCTACTTGCTCATACATCATTCCCTCCTCACCATAGGTAAACAGTATTCTGACTTATATGGTAATCTCTTATTTGCTTTTCTGAATAGTTTCTTCATATGTGTCTGCGTTCCTTAACAATATAGTTTCTTTGGTCTGCTTTTGAAGATATATGTATAATAATGCTGTATGTATTTGCTATGTATGTAGAAGTGGAATCAATGCATCATAGGGCATCTTCCACTTTATTAGATAATGCTAACCCCTTTTCCAAAGTGGTTTAACCACTTGTGCTCTCATTAACTGTATATGAGAGTTGTTTTTACTCCATAGTCTTGCTAACACTTGTTATTTTCAGACTTTAAATTTAGCTATTCTGGTGCGTACAGTGCTATTTCATTATGGCTTTAATTTGCATTGGTTTGATTACTGATGAAGTTGAGCACCTTTTCATATGTTCGTTGACCTTGTGAATTTCCTCTTGTGAAGTGCTAATTGAAATCTTTAGTTCATGCTTATAATTTCTATTGTTAGGAAGGTTTTATTTTTTCTATTAATTTGTAGCAGTTCTTTACACATCCTGGATATAGCCTTTGTCAGTTATATGTTATAAATACCTCCTTCTATTCTGTAGTCTGTCTTGATGAATAGATGGTTTTGATTTTAATATAGTCAAATGGATCAATCTTTTTCTTTATAGCATATTTGAATCTTAGAAAATGCTTCCTTGGGGCGCCTGGGTGGCTCAGTCATTGGGCGTCTACCTTCAGCTCAGGTCATGATCCCGGGGTCCTGGGATTGAGCTCCGCATCGGGCTCTCTGCTCAGCGGGAGGCCTGCTTCTCCCTCTCCCACTCTCCCTGCTTGTGTTCCCTCTCTCGCTGTGTCTCTCTCTGTCAAATAAATAAATAAATTAATTAATTAAATAAAATTTACATGGACAAACAAAAGCCCAAGAACAGCCTCTTGAAGATTAACAAGGTGGAGAGACTTGCCTTACCAGATACCAGGACATAATTATAAAGCCATAATAATTAAGATAGTGTAGTATTGACGCGAGATAGATAAATTGACCACTGGGACACCATACAAGCCAAAACACATGCACACATATATAGACATTTATTTGATTTATGATAGACATATATAGACATTTGATTTGATTTATGATAGAGTTTGCACTTTTGAGCAGGAGAAAAAGGACACTTTTCGATGTTGCTGTCACAATTGGGTATCTATATGAAAGAATAAAACCAAACCCCTACCTTAAGCCATACACAAAAATCATTCCCAACTGTACTATAAGCTAAATGTAAAAGGCAGACTAAAAACCTTGTGGAAGATAATATAGAAGATATTCACGAATTCAGGGTAAGGAAGCATTTTTTTCTCTATTTTTTTTAAGATTTTATTTATTTATTTGACAGAGAGAGACACAGCGAGAGAGGGAACACAAGCAGGGGGAGTGGGAGAGGGGGAGAAGCAGGCTTCCCGCGGAGCAGGGAGCCCAATGCGGGGCTTGATCCCAGGACCCCGGGATCACCACCCAAGCCGAAGGCAGACACCCAACCGACTGAGCCACCCAGGTGCCCCATCCATGCAAATTTTAGAATCAGTTTGTCAGTTCCATACACTCACAAAAAGCCTGCTGGGATTTTGATTAGTATTGCACTAGAATCTATAAATCACTTTAGGGAGAATTGACATCTTCATGATATTGAGATCTCTAATCCACGAACATGATAATATCTCTTCATTTATGTTAGTCTTCTTCAATGTCTCACAATAAGTTATAATTTGCTGCACACAGGTCTTACACATTTTATTATATTTATACATTGGTACTTGGTATTTTTCATACTATTACTGGTGGTAATTTAAAAAATTATTTATCATCTAACTGTTGTTCATATATGGATATATATTGATTTTGTATATTTTTGGTCAAGCAAACTTGTTAAGCTTTTATGCTAATAATTTATTTGTGGATTCTTTTGAATTTTCTACATATGCTATCACATTTTTATATTTTCCATACATGGTAACAGTTTTGTTTCTTTTTTATCTAACCTTTTTACCATTTTTTTTCCTTGTCTTAGTGTTGTGGATCCCCATTACAAGACTGAATAGAATTAGTGATACCAGGCATTCCTTTATCAGATTAACAAGTTCCCCTCCAGTTTTCTAAAAAAAAATTTTTTTATCACAAATGGATGTTGATTTCATCACATGCTTTTTCTGTATTTATTGAGATGATTGTGTGATTTATTCCTTTGATCTATCAATATGATGAATAAAATGAATGTATTTTCTAATATTAAGCTCCCCTTAAATTCCTTACATAAATTCAAGTGAGTCTTGGTGTATTATCTTTTTGCACATCACTGGATTCAGTTTCCTAGTGTTTTACTGAAGATTTTTGCATCTCAGTTAGTAAGTGAGGTTGGCCCATAATTTTCTTTTCTATTATTGCCCTTTTCTGGTATGGTTATGAGAGCAATTCTGGCCCCATATAATGAATTGAGGAGAGTCCTTTCTTTTCCTATTTTCTGCAAAAGCTTATATAAAATTAAAATGATCTGCATTTCAGCAGTGTGGGGCAACTTGCCTGTAGGATGTTGTTCTTAACTCTTTCTTTTTCGTTCATACCTCACATCTAATCCATTTGCAATTGTTTATTCTAGCTTTCAGTTAAATTCCAAATCCAACTACTTCTCACCTCCACTGCCACCACCCTCACCTAAGCCACCGCCATCTCTCCCTTGGATAATTGCTGTGGTCTCCTAACTGGACTCATCTGCTTCAGTCTGTGCTGCCATCAAATGAAAAAATAACTTTTTTTTAAGTAATCTCTACACCCAATATGGGCCTCAAGCTCACAAGCCCAGGATCAAGAGTCACATGCCCCTCAGGTGCGCTGCAGCCATGCTACTGTAAACATAGAGGTCAGATCCAGTCCCTTGTCTGCTCAAATCCTCCATTGGCTTCCCATCTCACTCTGAGTAAGAAGCAAAGTCCTTACAATGGCCCACGAGGCCTGATAGGATTTGGCCACTTTGTTCTCTCTCTGACCTCCCCTACATCTCTCCTCTTTCTCACTCTGCTTTAGCCATACAGGCCCCCTTGATGTTCCTCAAACACATGAAGTATGTTCTCATCTCAGAGCCTTTGCGTTTGTAGTTTGCTCTGCCTGGAACACTGTCCCCACAGAAATCCACATGACTTGCTCCTTTTTCTTTTTTAAAGATTTTATTTATTTGAGAGAGAGAGAGACAGAGAGCATGCGCGGGGGCGGTGGCGGGGGAGGCAGATGAGAGGGAGAAGCAGACTCCCCGCTGATCAGGGAGCCTGAGGCAGGGCTCAACCCCAGGACCCTGGGATCATAACCTGAGCCGAAGGCAGATGCTTAACTGACTGAACCACCCAGGTGCCCCTACTCCTTTTTCATTTTAACATCTCTGCTCCATTTTCTCCCTATCAGAGAGTCCTTACCTTGCTATACTATATATAAAATAGAAAATGTCTCCTGCATTCTCCCTCCCCTTCTCCTGGCTTTGTTATTCTTCATAATATTTATTACTTTCTGACCATTAATGTACATATGTATATATTACCTGAGTCTCACCACAAGAATGTAAATACCAAAAAGGCAGGTAGTTTATCTATGTGCCTAGTAGCTAGAACAATGCCTGGCAATAAGAGGTGCTCAATATATACCTTTTGAATCAACAGTGAATATTTTATTCTGTGTCTGACTCCTTGGTGTCAGTCAGTTTCTCTAGCTTTATTTCCGTGTGTTTTGTTTTCTATCCTTTGCATTAAAAACAGAGCACCTGGCACATAGCCTTGTACATAACTGTCACCTAGTAACAAGTGAATGAATGAATGTCACATCCTAGGCTTTGCTTAAGTTGAAAGATTTTATTTATTTATTTGACAGAGAGAGACACAGCAAGAGAGGGAACACAAGCAGGGGGTGTGGGAGAGGGAGAAGCAGGCTTCCCGCCGAGCAGGGAGCCTGATGCAGGGCTCGATCCCAGGACCCTGGGACCATGACCTGAGCCGAAGGCAGACGCTTAACGACTGAGCCACCCAGGCGCCCCTAGGCTTTGCTTAAGTTTAATGAGCTCCCCTCCTCCTGTTGGAGAGCATCTTTAGTTTTCTGCACTTTCCCTCAACTCTATTTCTTTCGTTTCTTTTTCACATCTCCTCCTCCCCTTCTCTGCTCTTTTTCTAAAAAGATTTCTTCATTTATTTTTAGACAGAGACAGAGTGGGGGAAGAGGGGCAGAGGGAGAGAATCTTCAAACAGACTCCTCACTGAGGACCCTAAGATCATGACCTGAGCTGAAACCAAGAGTCTGGATGCTCAATGGACAGAGCCACCCAGGAGCTCTGCTCTTTCTAATCTCACTTCTTACGTCCATCCCCTCTCCTTTCTTTCTCCAAATTTTCCTTTTCTACTTATTGTTCTCTCATCTTCTCTCCTTACTCCTCTTACTCTGTTTCAGAAAACATAAAAATCAGAATTGGCTTTAGAAAGTCTGTTGTCTAGCGGTGTCTGGGTGGCTCAGTTAGTTAGGTGACCAACCCTTGATTATGGCTCAGGTCATGATCTTGGGGGTTGTGGGATGGAGCCCCCTGTCAGGCTCCACACTGAGCATGAAGCCTGCTTGGGATTCTCTCTCTCCCTTTGTCCTTCCCCCCCACAAAAATTCACTCACACGCTCTCCTCTCTCTCTTAAAAAAAAAAAAAATTCTGTTGTCTAGGGGCACCTGGCTGGCTCAGTCTCTGGAGTGTGCGACTTTTGATCTTGGGGTTTTTGGTTCAAGTCCCACGTTGGGTGTAGAGATTACTTTAAAAATTATAAAATCTTGGGATGCCTGGTTAAGCATCTGCCTTCAGCTCAGGTCATGATCCCAGGGTCCTGGGATCGAGCCCCACATAGGGCTCCCTGCTCCGCGGGAAGCCTGCTTCTCCCTCTCCCACTCCCCCTGCTTGTGCTCTCTGTCTCTCTCACACAAATAAATAAAATCTTTTAAAAAATAATAATAAAATCTTTAAAAAATTCTGTTGTCTATTCTCTCACTTTGTAGATACAGAAAAGGATAGCACAATATGCTTTAAGGTCACAGCTGGTTTAAGGCTGAATCAGGACTAGATCTCAGGTTATCTCTTTCTCCCCCTTCTCTCTTTCCTTTCTGCTTTTCCTTCTCTTTCTTTTTCTTTTTCTTTTTAAAGATTTTTATTTATTTATTTGACAGAGAGAGACACAGCAAGAGAGGGAACACAAGCAGGGGGAGTGGGAGAGGGAGAAGCAGGCTTCCTGCGGAGCAGGGAGCCCGATGCGGGGCTCGATCCCAGGACCCTGGGGTCGTGACCTGAGCTGAAGGCAGACGCTTAACAACTGAGCCACCCAGGCGCCCCCTCTTTCTTTTTTTTTAAGATTTTATTTTTAAAAATAATCTCTATACCCAATGTGGGGCTCAAACCCGGAGATCAGGAGTTGCATGCTCCAATGGCTGAGCCAAATGGCACCCCTTTCTCTTCTCTTTCTTAACACAGTGTCGAAATCAGACAAACTTGCATCTGGATCTCAGCTCCACCACTTATACTGACCTTCAATAAATTACTTAACTTCTGGGGCGCCTGGGTGGCTCAGTTGGTTAAGCGACTGCCTTCAGCTCAGGTCATGATCCCAGGGTCCTGGGATCGAGTCCCGCATCGGGCTCCCTGCTCTGCGGGGAGCCTGCTTCTCCCTCTCCCACTCCCCCTGCTTGTGTTCCCTCTCTCGCTATGTCTCTCTCTGTCAAATAAATAAATCTTTAAAAAATAATAATAAATAAATAAATTACTTAACTTCTGTGATACTCAGTGTCCTCACAGGTTAGCTAAGATATTAGTAAACACCTCAAAGAGTTGTTTTAAAGATTGAATATCAACAACAACACCCTACAGCTAACATCATGCTTAGTGGTGAGAAACTAGAAGCTTTCTCACTAAGATCAGGTACAAGATAAGGATGTCCCTTCTCACCACTCCTCTTCAACACTATACTGGAAATCCTTGCTACTATATTAAGGTTAAAAAAAAAAAAAGGACTACCCTATGACCCAGCAATTGCACTACTAGGTACTTACCCCTAACATAAAAATGTAGTGATCTGAAGGGGCACCTGCACCGCAATGTTTATTGCAGCAATGTCTACAATAGTCAAACTATGGAAAGAGCCTAGATGTCCATCAAGAGATGAATGGATAAAGAAAATGTGGGGTGGGTGTATATATACATATGTGTATATATATATATATATATATATATACACACATATATATAATGGAATATTATGCAGCCATCAAAAAATGAAATCTTGCCATTTGCAACAACGTGGATGGATATTATGCTAAGTGAAATAAGTCAATCAGAGAAAGACAATTATCATATGATCTCACCGATATATGGAATTTAAGAAACAAAACAGAGGACCATAGGGGAAGGGAGGGAAAAATAAAACGATGAAATCAGAGAGGGAAACAAACCGTAAGAGACACTTTTTTTTTTTTTAAGATTTTTCATTTATTTATTTGACAGAGAGAGACACAGCAAGAGAGGAAACACAAGCAGGAGGAGTGGGAGAGGGAGAAGCAGGCTTCCTGCCGAGCAGGGAGCCCGATGCGGGGCTGGATCCCAGGACCCTGGGATTATGACCTGAGCCGAATGCAGACGCTTAACGACTAAGCCACCCAGGCGCCCCAAGAGACTCTTTTTTTTTTTTTAAAGATTTTTTATTTATTTATTTGAAAGAGAGAGAGATAGGGAGCAGGAACACAAGCAGGGGGAGTGGGAGAGGGAGAAGCAGGCTTCCCGCTGAGCAGGAAGCCTGATGCGGGGCTCAATCCCAGGACCCTGGGACCATGACCTGAGCCGAAGGCAGACGCTTAACGACTGAGCCACCCAGGCACCCCAAGAAACTCTTAATCATAGGAAACAAACTGAGGGTTGCCGGAGGGGAGGGGGTGGGGGGAGGGGGTAAGTGGGTGATGGGCATTAAGAAGGGCATGTGATATAATGAGCACTGGGTGTTATACACAACTCATGAATCACTGACCTCTACTCTGAAACTATTAACACATTATATGTTAATTAATTGAATTTAAATAAAATAGAATTTTTTAAAAGGCAATAAAACATATACAGATTGGAAACAAAGACATCAATATGTCTTTGTTTGCAGATGACATAATCATTTATGTAGGGAATCTGAAAGAATTGACAAAAAAAAAAAATCGGGGCGCCTGGGTGGCTCAGTCATTAAGCGTCTGCCTTCGGCTCAGGTCATGATCCCAGGGTCCTGGGATCGAGCCCCATATGGGGCTCCCTGCTCGGCGGGAAGCCTGCTTCTCCCTCTCCCACTCTCCCTGCTTCTGTTCCCTCTCTCGCTGTGTCTCTGTCAAATCAATAAATAAAATCTTTAAAAAAAAAAAAATCCCTCCTGGAATTAATAAACAAGTATAGCAAGGTTTGGGGCACCTGGCTGGCTCACTGGGTGTAGCAAGGGGTTCTTGATCTTGCGGTTTGTAAGTTTGAGCCCCAAGTTGGGCATAGAGATTGCTTAAAAATAAAATCTTAAAACAGAAAACCAAAAAAACAAAAGTCAGTTGCTTTTCTATATACCAACAATGAACAAGGGGAATTTGAAATTTAAAACATAACATTTACATTAGCACCCCCCCAAACGTGAAATATTTAGGTATAAATCTAACAAAATACACATAAGATCTATATGAGAGAAACTATAAAATTCTGATGAACAAAATCAAAGGAGAATTAAATAAATGGAGAGATAATCCATGTGTATGGCTAGGAAGACTCAATATTATCAAGATATCAGTTCTTCCCAACTTGACCTATAGATTCAATGCAATCCCAATCCCAGCATGTTATTTCATGGATATTAACAAACTGATTCTAAATTGTATATGGAGAGGCAAAAGGCCCAGAATAGCTCATACAGTACTGAAGGGGAAAAACAAAGTTGGAAGAGTGACACTGTCTGATTTCAAGAGTTACTATAAAGCTATAGGCAGTGGAGTATTGGTGAAAGAACAGACAAACAGATCAATGGACTAGAATAAAGAGCCCAGAAATAGACCCCCATATATATGGTCAAGTAACTTTTGATAAAAGAGCAAAGGCAAAAAGATGGATCAAAGATAATCTCTTCACTTTCAGCGACTGTGAAGCTGAGGATATCCTGGCCTGGCTGAGGATGTCAGATCTCACTGTCCTCCTAGCTCTTCAACCTTTCTCTGAAGCCCCTCAATAAAATGGTTGGATTCACCAACCCCCCCGCCCAAAAAAGACAATCTCTTCAACAAATGATGCCGGAACAACTGTACATTCACATGCAGGAAGAAAAGAAGAAAGAAAGAAAAGAAAAAAAGAAAGAAAGAAAGAAAGAATTTAGACACAGAGTTTATACCCTTCACAAAATTTAATTCAAAATGGGTCACAGATCTAATGTAAAATGCAAAATTATAAAACTCCTGGGAGATAGCATAGGAAAAAACCTAGATGACCTTGAGTATAGTAATGCCTTTTAGCTACAACACCAAAGACACACTCTCTTAAAGAAATAATTGATAAACTGGACTTAATTAATATAAAAAAACTTCTGCTCTGCAATAGAACAATTAGAAGAAGAGAATTAGGGAAGGCTGGGTGGCTCAGTCAGTTAAGCGTCTGCCTTCGGCTCAGGTCATGATCCCAGTGTCCTCGGATGGAGACCCGCATCGGGCTCCTTGCTCAGCGGGGAGTCTGCTTCTCCCTCTGCCTGCTGCTCCCCCTGCTTGTGCTCTCTCTCTCTCTCTGTCTCTGACAAGTAAATAAATTAATTAAAATCTTTAAAAAAAAAAAAGAAGAAGAGAATTAGAAGACAATCCACAGACTGGAAGATAATATTTGCAAAAGACACATTTGATAAAGGACTTTTATCCAAAATATACAAAGGAGTCTTAAAACTCAAAAAATAAGAAAACAAACAACCCAATTAAAAAATGGGTCAAAGACCTTAACAGATACTCTACCAAAGACACAGATGGCAAGCAAGCATATGAACAGACGTTCCACATCATATATCATCAGGGAAATGCAAATGAAAACAACAGATAACACTACACATCTAGTAGAATGGTCAAAATCTGGAACACGACAATACTAAAAGCTGGCCAGGATGTGGAGCAATAGAAACTTTCAGGGGCGCCTGGGTGGCTCAGTCAGTTAAGCATCCGACTCTTGATTTTGGCTCAGGTCATGATCTCAGAGTTGTGGGATCTGGCAGAGTCCGTCTCCACACTGAGTATGGAGCCTACTTGGGATTCTCTCTCTCCCTCTCCCCCCGCCCCCCCCCCCCCGCTCATGCTCTCTCCCTCTCTCTCCCTAACAAACAAAGAAAAAAGCAAGCAAACAAATGAACAAAAAGAAACATTCATACATTGCTGCTGAGTACAGCCACTTTGGAAGACAGTTTGGTGGTTTCTTACAAAATGAAACATACTCTGGGCACCTGGATGGCTCAGTCTGTTAAGCATCTGCCTTCTGCTTGGGTTATGATCCCAGGGTCTGGGATTAAGCCCCACATCGGGCTCCCTGCTCAGCAGCGAGCCTGCTTCTCCCTCTGCCTGCCACTCCCCCTTCTTGGGCACACACTCTCTTTCTCAAATAAATAAATAAATAAATAAATAAATAAATAAATAAACAAAAATTTTTAAAAAAGAAACATACTCTTACCATATGATCCAGCAATCACGCGCCTTGATTTTTACCCAAAGGAGTAAAAAATTTTGTCTATCCAAAACCCTGCACATGAATGTTTATAGCAGCTTTATTCATAATTGCCAAAATTTGGAAGTAACCAAGATGTCCTTCAGTAGGTGAACAGATAAATAAACTGTGGTACATGCAGACAATGGAAGACTAGTGGTGCTAAAAAGAAATGAGCTATTAAGCCATGAAAAGACATAGAGGAATTTTAAAGTACAAAAAGCCAATATGAAAAGGCCACATATGTATGATTTCCACTCTATGACATTCTGGAAAAGGCAAAACTGTGGAGACAATGAAAAAAGATCAGTAGTTACAAGGGGTCGGGGTGGGGGGAGATGTACAGGTAGGGCACAGAGAATTTTGGGGCAGCGAAAATACTCTGTATGATAATGATGGATATATGTCATTATACATTATCCAAGCCCATTGAATGTACACCACCAAGACTGAACCCTTAGATAAACTATGGACTTTGGGTGATATGATGTGGTCAATATAGGTTCACCCTTGGTTAAAAAAAAAAAAAAAAAAAACAATTTTGGTAATGATGTTGTTAATGGGGAGATTGTGTATGTGTAGGAGCAGGAATTATTATGAGAAATATTTGTACCTTGCTGTCAATATTATTGTAAACCTAAAACTGCTCTTAAAAAAATAAAGTCTTAAAGAAAAGTTGAACAGATAAACACATGGCACATAATAGAACATATGTGGGCTCTTGTTTGTTCCTCATATTTTTCTTTTTCTTCCCTCTTTAAATTGATAAGATTGGACTCATTAATTCTTTGGTTCTTTCAAACTTTGAATGTTTTATTATGCTTTTGATTCCTTCTCCTCACTTTTATGTGTCATCTCTCCCATTATTTTCTTCTTCTTTACTTTTTTCTCTGCCTCTTCCTCTCCTTTTTTTTTCTCCTTCTCCCCGCCTCCATCTCCTTTCTGTTTTTGCTTCTCATTTGCTACCATAAACCAAGCCATGTGGACCATAAACTTTGAGTTTAAAGTCCCTTCCACTCCAGCAGTCTACCAGTCCTGTGATAGTCTCTTCATTTATGTTCCTTTTTTTTTCTCACTGTCTCCTCTTTCCATTGCTTATAAATTACTTAATTTCCCTAGGCCTCAGTTTTTCCATCTGTAAAATAGAAATAATAATAGATTGTTATAAACGTCAAATGAATTAAGTAAACCTCTTCGTTCAGCGCCTAACCCAACGACCTCCACGCTGTCATTAACTTTATTCTTATTTGACCTTCTGCCAGCCCAGTATGAAGTGTAAAACACTATAGAAATGTTAGTCCTTTACTGTTTTCCCTAAAGTATCATGGTAACATGGAAAGTTGGCTTCGGGCTTGAAGAGACCTGAGTTCCAGGCAAATCTCTAAATTTTTATAAGCATCAATTTCTTTATCTCTAAAGTGAAAATAATAACAGATGCCTTCCTTACACCTAGGGATTTTTCGTCTCCCAGGAATTAAGAGACGCAATATACAGGAAAGCCTCGCTCTACAAGTATATGTAGTCATGATAAACCGTGTCCTGGAGTCACACTGGGGATGCAGTATAGTTATGAGGATTTAATGGGATACAATTTCAAAAGATGCCTGACCAATAGTAAGCACTCAATACATGGTATCTATTATTACTTCCTTTACTTTTTCTTTCTTTCTTTCTTTTTTTTTTTAAAGATTTTATTTATTTATTTGAGAGAGAGAGAATGAGAGAGAGCGAGTACATGAGAGGGGGGAGGGTCAGAGGGAGAAGCAGACTCCCTGCCGAGCAGGGAGCCCGATGCGGGACTCGATCCCGGGACTCCAGGATCATGACTTGAGCCCAAGGCAGTCGCTTAACCAACTGAGCCACCCAGGCGCCCCTTCCTTTACTTTTTCTACTTCTTTCCTCTTGCTCCTCAAAAAAAGTAGTGGTTAAAATAGCCCGGAGATCCCTGACGCTAAACTTCTTTGATTGATTCTTGTCTCTTTCCTATCTCTCCTCATTTCCTTCCCTCCCTTTTTCCCTCCTCCCTCTCTCTTGCCCATTACAGCTTTCCTGTCGCCTCAGGCACCCTGTGCAGGCCGAGTCTCCAGATTTCGGGCAGCTCTGAGCCGACACCTAACCACCCGGTACCTGCAGGACAGGTTCTCCCTCTGCATTTACCGTCCAGGGCTCATCTGTCAATAAAGTTTTATTGAAACAGAGCAGGAAAAAAAAAAAGGCGCCCGTCATTCTTCCTCAACAGCCAATCAGAGAGTAGAATGACAGGCGCTTGCAGGCGCTTCAGCCGTCGGAAGGCGGGGGAGGGGCATGGCCCGCCCGAAACCGGCCTCGTAAGAGCGGAAGTACGAGGCGGAAGCCAGCCATAGAGTTTAGCGGCCAGAGCGACTCTGCAGGGAGGTGGCAGGAAAGGCTCGGAACGGCTGCCGGAGGTGACGGAGCGGCGGCCCCGCCCGGTGTGCTGGAAGACGGAGCTTCCAGGTAGCGGTCCGCAGAGTCTGACCCAGGGTACGACGGGGCAGTCGCCGTGAGCCCACGGTCCCTGGGCGGCCTCTTTAAGGGAGGGGGCGGAGCCACGTGGAGGGATCGTGAGGGTGAGGTCACGTGGTTGAGAGCACTTGCGGGGCACCACGGAAATTTGAGGGAGCGTTGTTGTTGGGGTGGACACCATGTGACACCCCTTCCCCCACTACATCCTGTGCCTTGGGGTTCAATGGGGTGCACGTGGTGGGGCTTGGGATCAGGCCCAGGGATGGGGGAGGGGGCGTGGCAAACCCTGTCTCAGCCAGGCTTCCATCAAAGTGGCCGATTTTAGGATTTCTAGATCCGAGTTTTAGACTGCTCCATCTCTCATTCCTCATTTGCAGAAGTGACTCAGTGCCTCTGCAATCCAGCCTCCCTGTGCTTCCCGCCCTCCCAGTGTTCAGGGGCCTCCAGCTTCACATTCTCTTTCCTTGCAGCTCCAGATATCCTGAGCCCAGGTCCCCCCAGCTCAGTGCAGCCATGAGTGCCGAGGTGAAGGTGACAGGGCAGAACCAGGAGCAATTTCTGCTCCTGGCCAAGTCGGCCAAGGGGGCAGCGCTGGCCACACTCATCCACCAGGTGCTGGAGGCTCCTGGGGTCTACGTGTTTGGGGAACTGCTGGATATGCCTAATGTTAGAGAGGTGGGTTCCTGGCCTGGAGAGCCCACAGGGAAGCTTGGGGCTAAGTTTGAATTTGAGAATGGGTGGGCAGGGCTCATTTGCAACTCCATAACCATTCAGTTGAACAAGAATACGATGATGAATAATTAACAGCTGCAAAAATAAGTAGACAAGTAAACCTCTTTCTTTTGGTGATGAATCATCTGTAAAACCCATTATTTTTCATTTTTTAAGCAAAAGAGCATGTGATTCAGAAAAGGAGACCTGATTCCAGCCTGTCTCCGCCAAGGTAGTAGCTCTTAATAAAATCATGTCACCTTGATGAGGTCACTTTTACTTTAGGGCCTCTGTTTTTCTCTTTTAAAATCAGAGCTGGGGCGCCTGGGTGGCTCAGTTGGTTAAGCGACTGCCTTCGGCTCAGGTCATGATCCTGGAGTCCCGGGATCGAGTCCCGCATCGGGCTCCCTGCTCGGCAGGGAGTCTGCTCCTCCCTCTCATGCTCTCTGTCTCTCATTCTCTCTGTCTCAAATAAATAAACAAAATCTTTAAAAAAAAAAAAAAAAAAAAAAAAATCAGAGCTGATACTGTCCCTCATCCTCAATTATAGAAATCAGGTCAGATTATGGGAAGTGTAAAGTCCAGTACAAATGGAAGGAACGAACCTGAAATTGGCATACCCTTCTCTCCCCAATTTGTACCCTTTGTTAATTCACTTAATCTAGAAGTGTTAGAAGGTGTGTTTCCCCCCAAAGACTGTGGCAAGATGCTAGGAACACAGCAGAGAGAACTGTTCACATAGAAGCGGCAGAGTAAAGGGGTACCCGGGTGGCTCAGTCGTTAAGCGTCAACCTTCAGCTCAGGTCATGATCCCAGGGTCCTGGGATCGAGCCCCACATTGGGCTTCCTGCTCAGTGGGAAGCCTTCTTCTCCCACTCCCACTACCCCCAGCTTGTGTTCCCTCTCTTGCTGTGTCTCTCTCTGTCAAATAAATAAATAAATAAAATCTTTAAAAAAAAAAAAAAGTGGCAGAGTAAAGAGTTTAAAGTGTAGAGTGGGTGCATCACCAAGATGTATGAAATAAGCCCAAGTCCTGAGATGTTATTGGTATGTGGGCAAACTATGGTAAAGTTTTGAGGGCCAGTGATTGACTGAGTCAATGGATTTACCTTTGGGATCACTCTGGTATATGGAGAACACTTTGGCTGCCTTCTTTCCCTGCTTTCCTCTGCAGTGGAACTAAAGAGGGTCCATTAGGGTGAAGAAAAAGAAGCATTTATTGGGTGCTTATTTATCTCTCTGTTAGTCATCTGGGAATACCAGAAAATACAAGACACAGTGCTTATTACTCTTCCAAAACTTACATTCAGTTGCAGAGATAAGATGAATGGATATGGATGTGTAAATTACTTATTTAGCAAGTATTTATTGAGAGCTGAATACATGCCCAGCTTTGCTAGACCTAAGTGGTTGGGATACCAGGGCCTGGGTCTGTAATCTTATTGGAAAAAAAGATATTCTTGGGTAACAACCGAAGGGTTTGATCGATTAAGTGCCAGAATGAGTGATCAGTGATAGGAGATGAGATCTGGGTGAGCTGGCGTGGGTGATGAAGCCTCTTGGGTGCTACAGGTCTGACACAGAGGCCACAAATTCCAGCGCCTGCTGAGGCCATGCAGCGGTCAGAGATGAGTGAGGCTAAGCAGGAGTGTTTGGTGAATTGGTAAGGACAGCAGACTGCCTAATGATACTCAGATTCAGAAATACTAAACACACTCTAAGGACCAAAACACAATTTGCAATGTCTGGGTGTGCACATGCCCACACACACTACTGAACACTCTGAATTTGTTCAATTCTGAATTTAGGGTAAGAATGAAGACATATGGAGGAAGAGGGCATGGTGGATTGGGGCGGGGGTAGTGTAAATAAGGGTCTGGAGGTGGAAATCAGGTCTTTCAATGGGGAGAGTGATCAGAGAGGCAGAGAAGTCCTTTTGGTGAGCTGGGAGAGCCGATGGGAGAGGGGAAAGATGGGGCCAGAAAGTGGAATTCAAAACGGAGTGGGGCTGGGAAGCTGGAGAGAGGCCCATCCTGTCACCTCTTCCTTCATATTCTTGCAGCTGGCTGAGAGTGACTTCGCTTCCACGTTCCGGCTGCTCACAGTGTTTGCTTACGGGACATATGCTGATTACTTAGGTAACCAGAGGGCTGGAGCTCTGGAGTAGTGGAGGTGGGAGAAGGGCAGTTTCTGGAAGGACTAGAAGAAATCCTGGGAAACCCTCCTGGGGTACACAGGGTCAGGGTCAAGACCTGAATCGGCATGGAAAACTAAAAAAAAAAAAAAAAAAGCAGCAGTAGCAGTAGCAAGGGAAAGAGGCTAGGACTTCCCACAAAAGTGTAATCAGAATTTCCTACGCTTTGTCCTTTTTTCCTAGCTGAAGCCCGAAATCTTCCCCCACTCACAGAGGCTCAGAAGAATAAGCTTCGACACCTATCAGTTGTCACCCTGGCTGCCAAAGTCAAGGTGAGTGACAGTCCCGTTCCCCCCCCCCAGTCCTGAGCCAAAGGGGAATGTCCCTTCGAAGGGCCTGTCTGAAGGGAATTTGCGGTCAGACAGCCTTTGCCCGCAGTGTTGCTTTTCTGCCTTCCCCACCCCACCATGTCCCTCCAGGGTGTATATATGAACTCCACTACCTGCAGCCTTTCGGGCTGAATATTATTCTCTTAGTTTTCTGTTTTGTTTTTGTTTTTCATTCAACATTTTTTGCGTCTTGGGTCAAAATAGCAACCAGGATGCCATTCACTTGTTTAGCAATCACCTTCCTCCTCACTAAAAAAAGTCCCACACAGGGGCGCCTGAGTGGTTCAGTCAGTTAAGGGTCTACCTTTGGCTCAGGTCATGGTCCCGGGATCCTGGGATCGAGCCCCGCATCGGGCTCCCTGCTCAGCGTAGAGTCTGCTTCTCCCTCTCCCTCTACACGGCCCCCGCAACCAGCTTGTGCCCACTCATGCTCACGTGTGCATGCTCTCTCAAATAAATAAATAAAAATCTTAAAAAAAAAAAAAAAAGAAAGTCCCACTTAAACGGTCTCAATTTTCAGATCTGGGAATAAGGCTCTCTCTCTTCTGGTGAAGTGCGAGGCTTCTATTTGCTAAAGTCAAAAGTGTATAACCCAGAAGTATCTCTGTAGTTCCAGTTAGGTTCAGTTTTTTATTAAATATCCCTCTCCCACCCACCTGCATTCTCTCAGCTGTTACTTGACTCTCCTGTGGTCCCCCTGATTTTACATAAACCAGGCTCTCTGTCATGAGGTGCCTCTGTGGAAGGAAGTGGGGTATAAACGATAAATAGTAACTCAGAGCCCTCCCCCACCACCTGTTCCCACTACGTCAGGCTTATCTGGACCAAGGTCTGTGTGCTGTCCTGAGCTATGGCCAGAGGATTGACACCCAGGCAGATGTCACTTTCTTCCCCTGTGGGGTGGGAGGCAAAGGGTGGTAGGGGAATGTAAATCTTCTATCTTATTTGCAGTTGTCCTTCTCGGGATGTTATTTTTCAGGGGGCAATACTTTCACTTATTTTGCCTTAGAACCAGCCTTTTAGAGGAAATCCTTTAGGAGTAGGAGTGGAGACTAGGCAGGGGAGCTGAGGCTGGGGGGAAGGAGGGAAGAATCTTGGAAGCCCTTCTGTGCTGCAGAGCCTCACAGATCCCTGCCCGACCTCCCTGCACCCCAGTGTATCCCATATGCAGTGTTGCTGGAGGCCCTTGCCCTGCGGAACGTGCGGCAGCTGGAAGACCTTGTCATCGAGGCGGTGTACGCCGACGTGCTCCGGGGCTCCCTGGACCAGCGCAATCAGCGGCTGGAGGTTGACTACAGCATTGGGCGGGACATCCAGCGGCAGGACCTCAGTGCCATTGCTCGAACCCTGCAGGAGTGGTGAGACGGGTGCCCTGGCCCTGTTCCTTCCCTCCTCACTCTGGGAAAGGGGGAGGCCCTTGGGAGGGGGAGGGGGAGGGCTGGGCTGGGCTGCAGAGGTGGAATCCCAGAGGATGAAGGGAGGGAGCTCATTCCTCCAAAAGCTTCTGAGGGCAGAAGGGAGCAGAGGAGGGCCTGCGGGGCGAGAGGCCAGAAGCAGTGTCCTTGGCATAGTCCTTGGGGGGCGGGGGAGCAGTACTCTTGAGAGGATCCTCACCGGGGTGTTGGATCCTCACTTGTCTTTAAGCTGGATTCATCCCATCCGTCCGTAAGCGGCACTGTCTGTAGGCCATGCGTCTCTCCCACTTCCGTTTTTCTCTTTGTGTTCTTGTCTGACTTCAATATACCTTTTTTTTCCTTCTCTCCGGCATCTACCCAGTGCTGTTTTTAGTTCCTCCTCTCGCATGTTGCACTTTACTCCAGGCACTTCACCTCTCTTATCCCCCCCCCCTCCACCCTGAGTGTCCTTGTGGCTCCTGGGACTACTGTTGCACGTGGTTTCCAGGCACCCTGGCGAGGGTTCCTAACTCAGACAAGGGGTTTGTATGCAGGCTATTCTGAGTCTGTTTTCGTGAGTGTGTGCTCACAGCCTCCTCCCGCTGACGCGTCTCCTCTCCTGATTCTCGCAGGTGTGTGGGCTGTGAGGTGGTGCTGTCAGGCATCGAGGAGCAGGTGAGCCGCGCCAACCAGCACAAGGAGCAGCAGCTAGGCCTGAAGCAGCAGATCGAGAGTGAGGTGAGCGGGCAAGGGATCGGGACAGACCCAAGCTCCCACCGCCTGGGCCAGTTGCCCTGTGCAGACGGGTTGGGACCGTGGCTGTAGCAAACAGACGAGGTAGGCAGGGACGGTCCGATTCTGGGACTTTCCTTACTATCCCCCATTTCTTTCATCCGGGTAGGTCGCCAACCTTAAAAAAACCATTAAAGTTACAACAGCAGCTGCCGCCGCAGCTACATCTCAGGACCCCGAGCAGCACCTGACTGAGCTGAGGGAACCCGCCCCCGGCACCAACCAGCGCCAGCCCAGCAAGAAAGCCTCAAAGGGCAAGGGGTGAGCCTCTGTGGCGGGGACCGCTTGCTTCCGGGGTGTCCTGCTTTTACTTCAGAGACCTGGCTGTCCTCACCCCCTGTAGTCATTTGCATGGGGGTAGACAGTGGGGGGAGCCCGCAGGGGTGAGGGGATTCCCTGCAGCCTCTCTCTCTCTCTCTCTTCCCCTTGCCAGGCTCCGAGGGAGCGCCAAGATTTGGTCCAAGTCGAACTGAAGGGACTGTCGTTTCTTCCCTGGGGATGCGGGGTCCTAGCTTCCTGCCTGTCCTTTAGGAGTCCTCCAAGAGCCTTCCTGTGCCCCTGGTCAACTGATAATCCTAGGTTCATGACCCTTAACCTCCCTCTTCTCTCCTGACCCCCAAGCGTAGATCACACCTTCTCTAGGGAGGAGGCAAGTACAAGTCATGTTTTTGTTGGTACTTCTGCTTTATGTGACTTTATTATGTGTCCCATTGTCTCCCTCCCTCTCCCAGCCGTGCTCTCTCCCTGTTTCTTTAAGGGGGGGGCGGCCAGCGTCTATCCCTGTTTATTATACGTCATGGGGTTGGGGGGGGGGGCTGCTGCTTCTCCAGCATAACCCACGTGTGTTTCTTCTCGGACCACCGCGCCCCTGCATGCCTACTCCCCGATTTGTACTGCTTACCCCCAGCCTATCTGGGCAGCATCTGAAGAGCCATAGGCCTTCCACCTTGGTTCCCACCCGGAGAATTCTGGGAGCCAGTCTGCCGTTCTGGGAGTCACTGGACACTTTCGTCCTGGAATCCTGTCACACCAGAGTTGTTTCCTTTCCTCTCTCCTCCCCTTGGGTCCTGGGGATGCTGCTGCTTCAATGACCCCAGAGCCGAAGAAGGGCAGCTGTCTCTTGAGATGTTGAGACATGGCTCTTTCTTACCCCTTGCTATCTTGGAAAGCCTGATGGCAATCCGGGAAGGATTTATACTTCCTTTTGTGAGTTTGGTGGGGAAGGGAAGGGGATATATAGATTGTATTAAAAAAAAAAAAAAGTATATATACACATATCTATATATAACTTGAAACCGAAATAAATCTATGAGAAGTCTATCTACAAACATGCCCGGAAATGGGTATCTTCTGTCTTTGATATGTGTGGATGGGAAGAAGGCTCACTGTCCGTCCACTCTAAAGCAAAGTGCTGGAAAAAGAACCAGATACTAGGTGCTGAGTCCTGGCCTAGGAGCCAGGAGACCTAGATCTTGAGTCGTGGGACTTTGGACAAATTGCTCAGTATCCCAGCGCTCATTCAGAAGCAGCGGATACTTCCTGAGCACCAACATGTGCAGAGCACTGGACATGCAAAATGACAGTCGCTGGCTGTGCTCCCAAGGAGCTGGGCTTCAGCCTGTTGCCTTCCTTCTTACAGAATTATAAGGGGGAAGAGTTGATAATAACCTTCGGTTTTTGCATCAGAACCACACAGAACTCAGAGATCTGCAGTAAGCAGCAGCAGGCTCCTGTCTGCTGTCCAAGGCAGACCTTCCTGTGTTGGGACCATTGGTGTCCTTGGTCTAGTGCACTGCTCTGCACTCTTTAGAATTGGGAAGCTCTAGTGTAAGGGGCAGTTGATCCCCCTGCCCCCCGAACTTGCACGTGAAGCGGTTGCCTCCTGAGGGCCCCAGTGTTGACTGAGCTGCTCTCCAGGGATTGTGTTTTTCTCTAGGTGGAGATTTAGCACAGACCACTCTTTGAGGGTGCTAAAGGTCTCAGTCACAGAACTAGAAAGTGGGGTGGGATCCTGAGGTTTTGATTAAAAATGGGCTGGGCGAGCCTCTTGTTTTGAGGGGGCCGTGGAGACTTACTGGGGCCCTACTTTGGGAGTTGACACTTCTGGCTTCTTGGTTACCTTTGTCCTCGACGAGCTTGTTGAGCCTGTTTTGTCTTGGTTCTCAGTCTCTACCTCTGCAATAAACCCCTTCTTCCTCCCACACCCTCCAATGTGTAGAAGTTGTTAATTCCTGGCACTTGGAACCTGTCCCCCCCTCCCTCTGCCCCTGCCCCAACTTTTAACTTAGTATCCTGTTTTCTTGTAAGCTAGTTCCAGCTAATGGCTCCTTAACTTCTCTGAGCTCTCTAGTTCCAGCCTTCAGTGGATGGCTCCAAAGTCTAAGTGTGGGCTGAGCTGGGACTGCCTGGTTAACACCCAGAGAGGGGGGGGGACCATTGACATGTCCCTGAGGACACGCAAATTCAATTTGTCTTTGCCTTAGAAAGGTGGGGCTCTTGGCTACCAAGGCATGAAGAAGGGGGAGCAGATGATTTTGGGGCTCAGTTTTTTGACCCTGAAACCTGGTTCAGGATTTAGAGATTCCACGTATAACCAAGCTCAGGGCACCAGAATATTTCCGACCAAGAATCTTGCCACCACGGGTGCACTCTCACACGTTGGTCCCCTGATGTACAGCAGTCTTAAGTGGTCTTAGGGCTGGACCACTATGGTAAGAGGAGGAGCAAGAGGACTTGCCTTTATGAGAATTCAGAGTTCATGCCCATGAAACCGGTGACAATTAAAAGACTAAGCCAAAGTGTCTGAAGCTAAAATCAGCGACTGGGCTGGTGTAAATCTTTATGCACAAGAGCAAAGATAATGTCTACAGTCAGTATTCATGAAATCCTGTTGAAGAGAGATTGGAAATTCTCTGTTTAGGTGTGTTTTCCAACATGGATGGGTAGAGAAGGGAGCTTTGGGCAGTCTAGGCAATGTATTAGTTATCTAATATGGTGTAACAAATTACCCTAAAATTTAGTGGCTTAAAACAACACACGTATAGGGACGCCTGGGTGGCTCAGTTGGTTAAGCGACTGCCCTCAGCTCAGGTCATGATCCTGGAGTCCTGGGATCGAGTCCCGCATCGGGCTCCCTGCTGAGCAGGGAGTCTGCTTCTCCCTCTGACCCTCCCCTCTCTCATGTGTGTGCTCGCTCTCACTCATTCTCTCTCTCTCAAATAAAATCTTAAAAACAGCAACAACAACAACAACACACGTATATTATCTCAGTTTCTGTGGTTCAGGAATGTGGGCACACTTTTTTGCCTCAGGGTCTCTCACAAGGCTGCAATCAGAGTTAGCTGGAGCCATGTCATCTCAAGGTTCCAATGGGAAGGACCTCCTTCCAACCACACTCAGTATATCAGCAGGGTTCACTACCTCGTAGGTGGCTGGACCGAGGACCTCATTTCTGGGCTGGCTGTTGGTCAGAGGCAGCCCAGGTAGCCCGCTCCATCAGAGCAAGAGCCAGAGAGACCGTACCAGGAAAGCAGAATCAGTCTTGTAACTTAATCACAGAAGAAGTATCCCATCACTTTTACCAATCACCAGGTCCAGCCTAGTGACTGTCAGAAGGCAGGGATCGTTGGAAGCCATATTGGAAGTTCTTTACCACAGGCAGTGTTTCTGTGGGCCACCAGCAACAGAAACAGCAGGGGAACTTTTGAAAATGCATATTCCTGGACCCCCCCCCCGCCAGTTCCTACTGAATAAGAATCCCCAAGATGTGGACCAGAAATATGCCTTCATTGTCCTCATTGACTCAGCTCTGAGCTGAAAAGTCCCATTTATATAAGCAGACTTGCCCAGATTAGTGCCAACTTGGACTAGCTGAGGAGGCTTCTTACTGCAGGGCCTTGGAGGACAGGTACAGAGGCCCAGGGTCACCATCTGGATGAGAAGGATGTGCAAAGGTGAAACTTTTGAGTACAGGACAAGAGAGAGGACTTGCCCTTTGAGGTTCTTAAGTATATGGTTAAGTAATTAAAAGTGTGATAAGTGCTAAGAAGTATAGGGTGACATGAAAGCCCTTAACATAGGGATCTGCATTTTACATGGGGCCAGGAAAGCCTTCTTCAAGGATGTGACCTTTCAACTGAAACTAAAAGCCCAAGTGGCAGTTAGCCTAACAAAGGGAGGGAGGATGAGCATTTTGGGTGGAAAGAACAGTGTGATGAACACCTAGTGGCAGAAAGTTTCATCCTGTGACCTACTGCCTCTCCCATAATAAGAAAGCATAATTTGGGGAATGGGGCAGGGAATATAATTCTATACTTAAATATTCATTTGTCTATTCAATGAATTGGTAAATACATCTTGACTGAAAAATCTGAAATAATATAACCATAATGTGTATGTTAGACCTCTTGACATTGGAGTTCTGGGTGATTTTTGTCTTTTTGCCGATCTCTGTTGTCCAATCTTTTTATGATACTTTAAGACTAATATTAAGTGCTTACTACAGTCAAGCATTATTCTAAATGCTTTACATACATGTAAACATTTAATCCACACAACCACCTTCTCAGGTTGATACTACTATTATCCTCTTCTAAAGATGACAGGAGAGGTACAGAGAGATTATGTAACTTGCTCGGGACCACACAAATTGTAAGTGGAGTAGGCGTACCCCACCCCCATCACTCCCAGTGCTCCTGGAGAGAATGCATGGGGCAACTATCTGAGATCTCAGAGAAGTAAATGGTGGGAGGAAGAAAGAAACCAGAATTTGAAGTTCCATGAAACCAGTGGTGAGTTTGCCATCCCCCCCCATTATTGCCCAGAGTGGACTCAAAGGTGACCCCAAACCCAGAAGTGTGCATCAGGTGTGAACTGAAAGAGCTCCTCTTGGAGCCATCTATTGCAGGTCTGAGGAGCTGGAAAGGGACTCCTAAGGGTCAGAGAATAGGGGAATCTCCTGTTGTTTTTCTTTTTTCCTTCTCTTCCACCTCTAACCCCAGGCAGTACCATGGTGGGGTAGCTACAGCAGCATAATGACAGCAACAGTGGGCAGGCACTGAAAACTGAGGGAGGAGAATTCCTCTAGCACAGGAGCTGTGGTCTCAAGAGTGCGAGGCAAATCTCTCTGCTTTTTTCTTTGTTCTCTTGATGCTTAGCCCAGGTACATAGTGGAAAATGCTCAGCAGAGTAGAGAAACTAAAGCCCCGCCCCCCCGCTTTTTTTTTTTTGGCCAGAGGATTGGGAAACGAAGACCCAGAGAATCAAAGTGTCAGGGAGATCAGAGAGAGCAGGGAAATCGAGAGTCCCATAGAGTTGTGTGTGAACTCCTGGGCTCACCTCAAAGCTGCACATGGATCTGACCTTAAACATCTTACCAAAGCTTTATGAATTGAGCTACAGTGTGGACCACTGTCCAGGTCTGACTGACCACTGGGTGGCACACATATGAGACTGATGTAGATAGCACCACAAACTGAAAATTAAACTGACGTTGGAACCACAATCCAAAGAAGGTAGGTTGCTGCCTGAACCAAACCTGGTCAATCACCCGCTAAAACAAAAAACATTCCCATTAGGGTTTTAATAAGATCCAGAGTCTCAAACAATATTCAGAATATCCAGGATACAATCTAAAATTGCCCAGCATACAAAGAACTCTCCAGAGAAAAGACAACCAACCCCAACATGACAGAAATGTTGGAATTGGAATTTAAAGCAAAGACTTCAAAGCAGTTAGTATAACCATACTGGAAGAAGAAAAGGAGAATGCTTTTGAAACAAATGGTAAGATAGAAAGGTTAAGCAAAGAAATAGAAGACCTAAGGAAAAGTCAAATGGAAAATTTAGGACTGAAAAGTAGAAGTGGCCAAAATGAAATATTCACTGGATGGCAGACTGGAGATGACAGAGGATTGACTTTTAAGATAGTCAATATAAATTATGCAATCTAAACAAAAAAAAGAAACAAAACAATCTCAGGGACCTGTCGGACAAGACCAAAAGATCTAACATTTGTGTCAACAGAGTCCCAGAAGGTGAGGAGTATGAAATAGAAAAATTATTGGAAGTAATCATGGCTAAAATGGTCCCAAATTTGGCAAAAGACAAACACAGATTCAAGAAGCTTGGTGAAGAGCAAACAGAATATACTCAAGTCTATGACCAGGCATAATAATCGAATTGCTGAAAATGAAAGACATAGAAAAATATCCAAAGAACATCTAGAGAGAAACAACTGATTTCATATAAGGGAACAATGACTCAGATTACTGCAGATTTCTCATCAAAACCATGGAAGCCAGAGGAACTGGAATCACACTTAAAGTGCTGAAAGAAAGCTGTCAATTCAAAATTCTGTACCCAGTGGGGGCGCCTGGGTGGCTCAGCCAGTTAAGTGTCTGCCTTCAACTCAGGTCATGATCCTGGAGTCCCGGGATCGAGCCCTGAGTGGAGCCCCGAGTCAAGCTCCCTGCTCAGCAGGGAGTCTACTTCTCCCTCTGCCCCTCCTCCTCCTGCTGCTCATGCTCTCTCTCAAGTAAATAAATAAAATCTTAAAAAAAAAAATTCTAGGGGGGCCTGGGTGGCTCAGTCATTGGGCGTCTGCCTTCAGCTCAGGTCATGATCCCAGGGTCCTGGGATCGAGCCCCGCATCAGGCTCCCTGCTCGGCCGGGAGCCTGCTTCTCTCTCTCTCACTCCCCCTGCTTGTGTTCCCTCTCTCGCTGTGTCTCTCTCTGTCAAAAAATAAATAAAATCTTAAAAAAAAATAATTCTAGGGGCGCCTGGGTGGCTCAGATGGTTAAGCATCTGCTTTCGGTTTGGGTCATGTCTCAGGGGCCTGGGATTGAGCCCCACATCGGGCTCCCTGCTCAGTGCAGAGCCTGCTTCTCCCTCTCCCTCTGCCATTCCCCATGCTTGTGCTCTCTGGCTCTATCTCTCTGTCAAATAAATAAAATCTTTTTTAAAAAAATAAAAAATTCGGGCGCCTGGGTGGCTCAGATGGTTAAGCGTCTGCTTTCGGCTCAGGTCGTGATCCCGGGGTCCTGGGATCGAGTCCCGCATCGGGCTCCCTGCTCAGCAGGGAGCCTGCTTCTCCCTCTGCCTCTGCCTCTCTCTCTCTCTCTCCCTCTCATGAATAAATAAATAAATAAATCTAAAAAATAAATAAATAAAATAAATAAATAAATAAAAAATTCTATATCCAGTGAAAATGTCACTCAGAAATTAACATAAAATAAAGACATTCTTATGTGAAGGAAAGTATGAGGATTTGTCACTAGCAGAGCTGCTCTTAAAGAAATGCTAAAGGGGGCACCTGGGTGGCTCTGTTGCCTAAGTGGCCAACTCTTGATTTTGGTTCAGGTCATGATCTCAGGGTCAAGAGATGGAGCCCCATGTCGGGCTCCATGTTCAGCAGGGAGTCTGCTTCAGGATTCTCTCTCTCCCTCTGCCCCTCCCCTTGCTTGCTTGCTCTCTCTCTCTCTCAAATAAATAAATCTTTTTAAAAAATAAAAGAGGGGCACCTGGGTGGCTCAGTCATTAAGCGTCTGCCTTCGGCTCAGGTCATGATCCCAGGGTCCTGGGATTGAGGCCCTCATCAGGCTCCCTGCTCTGTGGGAGGCCTGCTTCTCCCTCTCCCACTCCCCCTGCTTATGTTCCCTCTCTCACTGTCTCTCTCTCTGTCAAATAAATATATAAAATCTTTAAAAAAATTTTTTTAATTAAATAAAAGAAATGGGACATCAAAAGGAAAGAGAAACAGAAATGGTAAATATAGATTGTTCTCCTCTTAAGTTCTTTAAAATATTTATAACAGTTGAAAGTAAAAATTATAAAACTATGATGGGGTTTTCAGCATTTGTAAATGTATTACATATGACAACTACAACATAAAGGAGAGACTGCCTTTCAATTTGCATCTTTTTATTTCCCTTCCTCTATGTTCATCTGTTTTGTTTCTTAAATTCCACATATGAGTATTGTCTTTCTCTGACTGAATTATTTTGCTTTGCATAATACTCTCTAGCTCCATCCTTGTCATTACAAATGGCAAGATTTCATTCTTTTTTATGGCTGAATAATATTCCATTGTGTATATATACCACA
Source organism: Neomonachus schauinslandi (assembly GCF_002201575.2). NCBI lineage: Eukaryota > Metazoa > Chordata > Mammalia > Carnivora > Phocidae > Neomonachus > Neomonachus schauinslandi. The sequence goes on along the minus strand of NC_058407.1, from coordinate 96,335,740 downwards.
TCTTCTTATCCATTCATCTATTGATGGACACTTGGGCTGCTTCCATAATTTGGCTACTGTAAATAATGCTGCTATAAACATAGGGGTGCATGTGTCCCTTTGAATTAATGTTTTTTATTTTTTGGGTAAATACCCAGTAGTGTGATTACTGGGCCATATGGTAGCTCTATTTTTAACTTTTTGAGGAACCGCCACACTGTTTTCCAGAGTGGCTGCACCGCTTTATGGCATGGGTTGAGTGTTGCAACAGACATTGTGTGACCTGCAAAGCCCCATATTATCTGGCCCTTTACAGAAAAAGCTTGCCATTCCTGCCCCAGGGCAACCACTTAAAAAAAAAAAAAGTAAAAGAAAAATTTAGTGAAAAAAATAAAGTAGAATACTTTATATCTAATAATATCCAAATGGGGGCACCTGGGTGGCTCAGTTGGTTAAGTGTCTGCCTTCAGCTCGGGTCGTGATCTCAGGGTCCTGGGATCGAGCCCTACGTGGGGCTCCCAGCTCAGTGGGGAGTCTGCTTCGCCCTCTCTCCCTCTGCCCCTCCTCCATGCTTCTGCAAGCATGCTTTCTCTCACAAATAAATAAATAAAATCTTATAAATAAATAAATAAATAAATAAACAAACAACATCCAAATAAACCAAAAAAAAGGCTGGAAAGTGGAGGTAGCTGAATTATAAACAGGACCAAACAGAATAATAAAATGATAGAAGTAAATTCAACCATATTAATACTTATATTAAATGTAAGTAGCCTAAAACACCAATTAAAAGACAGATTATAAAAATGGATTTTAAAAAACACAAAAGATCCACTTATATGCTGCCTTCAAAAAAACCCATTTTAGGGGCTCCTGGGTGGCTCAGTCATTAAGCGTCTGCCTTCGGCTCAGGTCATGATCCTGGGGTCCTAGGATCAAGCCCCGCATCGGGCTCCCTGCTCCGCGGGAAGCCTGCTTCTCCCTCTCCCACTCCCCCTGCTTGTGTTCCCTCTCTCGCTGTGTCTCTCTCTGTTAAAAAACAAAACAAAACAAAACAAAACAAACCCCATTTTAAGTACAAAATAGGTGGATTAAAAGTAAAAGGATGGGAAGACATATACCATGAAAACACTAACCAAAAGAAAGCTGAACTGGCTATAGTAATATCAGGCAAATTAACTTCAGGGCAAAGAAAATTACCAGGGTTAAAGAAGAACAGTATATAATGATTTTTTAAAAAGTTTGTTTTTTCCAAGAAGACATTATTCTAAATGTCTCTGCATCTAACTACAGAGCTTCAAAATACATAAAGCAAAAACTGACAGATAATAAAGGAAAAAAATGGACAGATCCACAATTGTAGTTGAAAATGTCAAAACTCTTCTCCCACTAACCAACAGAACAAGTAAACAAAATTAGCTGATGTATAGAAGTATGTAGAACTGAATGATGTCATCAACCAATAGGATCTAGCTGAAATTTATAGAACACTTCCCCAACACAGCAGAATCACAATTTCTTTTCTTTTTTTTTTTAAGATTTTATTTATTTATTTGAGAGAGAGAGAATGAGAGACAGCATGAGAGGGAGGAGGGTCAGAGGGAGAAGCAGACTCCCTGCCGAGCAGGGAGCCCGATGCGGGACTCGATCCTTGACTCCAGGATCATGACCTGAGCCGAAGGCAGTCGCTTAACCAACTGAGCCACCCAGGCGCCCCACAATTTCTTTTCAAGTACACATGGCACATTTACCAGGATAGACCATGTCCTGAGTCATAAAACAAACCTCAACAAATTTGAAAGGATTGAAGTCATACGAAGTCATACAAAGTATAATGGAATTAAAACTAGAAATCAATAACAGAATGGTAACAGGGAAATCTCCAAACACATGGAAACTAAACAACATACTTCTAAATAACCAAATGATCAAAAAGGAAGTCCCAAGAGAAATTAGACAGTATGGTGAACTTAACAAAAATGAAAATACAGGGGCACCTGGGTGGCTCAGTTGGTTAAGTGTCTGACTTTGGCTCAGGTCATGATCTCAGGGTCCTGGGAACCAGCCCTATGTCAAGCTCTGCACTCACTGGGGAGTCTGCTTGTCCCTCTCCCTCTGCCCCTCCCCTCCACTCTCTGCTCCTCTCTCAAATTAATAAATAAAATCTTTAAAAAAGGGCACCTGGGTGGCTCAGTCGTTAAGTGTCTGCCTTCGGCTCAGGTCATGATCCCAGGGTCCTGGGATCGAGCCCCTCATCAGGCTCCCTGCCCCGCGGGAGGCCTGCTTCTCCCTCTCTCACTCTCTCTGCTTGTGTTCCCTCTCTCACTGTGTCTCTCTCTGTCAAATAAATAAAATCTTTAAAAAAAAAAAAGTCTTTAAAAAAAAAGGAAAAAACAATATGAAAATATGTGGGATGCACCTAAAGCAGTGACTCGAGGAAAAATTATAGCATCAAATGCTTATATTAGGAAAGAAGAAAGGTCTCCAGTCAACAATCTATACTTCTACATGAACAGCCAAAATAAACACAAAGCAAGCAGAAGGAAAACATAATAAGAACAGAAATTAGTGAAATTTAGAGGTGCCTAGCTGGCTCAGTCAGTAGACCATGCAACTCTTGGTCTCGGGGTTGTGAGATTGAGACCCATGTTAGGTGTAGAAATTACTTAAAATAAAAAAATCTTAAGAAAAAAAGAAATTAATGAATTGAAAACAGAAAAATAGAAAAATATTGGGAGCCTGGGTGGCTCAGTTGGTTGGGCGACTGCCTTCGGCTCAGGTCATGATCCTGGAGTCCCTGGATCGAGTCCCGCATCGGGCTCCCTGCTTGGCAGGGAGTCTGCTTCTCCCTCTGACCCTCCCCCCTCTCATGTGCTCTCTCTCATTCTCTCTCTCTTAAATAAATAAATAAAATCTTAAAAAAAAAAAAGAAAAATAGAAAAATATCAATGAAGCCAAAGTTAATTGTTTGAAATGATCGATAAAATTGATAAGCCTCCAGCCATACCGACCAAAAAAATTTTTTTAATTTTTTTTTTTTTTAAGATTTTATTTATTTATTTGAGAGAGAGAGAGTGAGAGACAGAGAGCATGAGAGGGGGGAGGGTCAGAGGGAGAAGCAGACTCCCTACCGAGCAGGGAGCCAGATGCGGGACTCGATCCCGGGACTCCAGGATCATGACCTGAGCCGAAGGCAGTCGCTTAACCAACTGAGCCACCCAGGCGCCCAAAATTTTTTTAATTTAAAAAAGACTGGCTGGCTCAGTTGGTAGAACATCTGACCTTTTTTTTTTTTTTTTTTTAGCATGCAACTCTTGATCTCAGGGTTATAAATTCGAGCCCCACGTTGGGTGTATAGATTACTTAAAAATAAAATCTTTAGGGGCGCCTGGGTGGCTCAGTCCATTGTCTGCCCTCGGCTCAGGTTATGATCCTGGGGTCCCGGGATCAAGCCCCACATCGGGCTTCCTACTTGGGGGGAAGCCTGCTTCTTCCTCTCCCACTCCCCCTGCTTGTATTCCCTCTCTCACTCTGTCTCTCTCTGTCAAATAAATAAAATCTTTAAAAAAAATTAAATTAAAAAAAGAACACAAAATACCAGTATCAGGAATAAAAAGGGGATATCACTACACTCCCCCACAGACATTATAAGGTTAACAAGGAAATACTACAAACAATCCTACACATATAAATTCAACAATTTACATGAAGCGGACCAACTACTTGAAAGCCACAAGCTACCAAAACTCACCCAAGGGGAAAAAAAAAGATGTAAATATCAAATGCACAACTATAAAGCTTTTAGGAGATAACATAGGAGAAAATCTCAGCTATCCAGAGTTAGGCAAAGTGCTCTTAGATATGACACCCAAAATATGATATAAAAGAAAACAGTGGTAAGTTGGACTTCATCTTCATTACAACTTTTGCTTTGAAAAAGATGTCAAAAAAAAAAAGAAAGAAAGAAAAGAAAAAGAAGATGTGAAGAGGAGGAAAAGACAAGCTACAGAACGGGAGAGAATTGTTTGCAAATGCTATTTAACAAAGGACTTCTCATCAGAATATATAAAGAACTCTCAAAACTCAACAGGAAGGAAATAAACAGTCCAATTTTGAAAAATGGCAGGAACTTAAACAGACACTTTATCAAAGAGGCTATGATGATGGCAAATAAGCAATGAGGAGACGCTCAACATCATTAGTCACTAGGGAAATAGAAATTAAAACCATGACAAGATATCTATTAGAATAAATAGAAGAACGCCTATGCACTTAATAGAATGGATCAAATAAAATAACTGACAATACTAACCGCTGGCAAGGATGCAAAGCAACTGGGACTCTCTTACATTGCTGGTGGGAATGCAAAATGGTACAACCACCCTGGAAAAGTTTGGCATTTTCTTATAAAGCTAAATATGCACTTACCATATGACCTAGCAATCCCACTCCATTTTCATTCCTAAAGAAACTAAGACTTGTTCAGACAAAAACATGTGCACAAGCCTTTATAGCAGCTCTGATCATAATTGCCCCCAAACTGGAAACTAGAGTATCCTCAGACAGGTGAATGGATACACAGACTATAAACACACAGAATACTACTCAGCAATAAAAAGGAGGAAACTATTAATACACGCAACAACACGAGTGAATCTCAAAGGTATTATGCTGAGTCAAGGAGCTACTCTCATATATGATTTCATTCTATGACATTCTGGAAACGGCAGAATTATAGCAACAGAGAACAAATCGGTGGTTGTCAAGGTTAGGATTGGAGGAAGGGTGTGACTACAAAGGAGCAAGCAGGAGGGTGTTCAGGGTGATGGAACTGTTTTGATCCTGACTGAGGGGGTGCTTACACAAATCTGCATGCGTTAAAACTCACCAAACTGTGCACACACACACACAAACACACACACACGGAGCAGTTTTACTATCTGCTTAAAAAAATACAAGATTTAAAAAACAGACATACTGGGCTACTGGCATTCATCATTTTAAATATGGTGTTATTACTTGAGTAAATTTTAATATATGTTAAAAGTGTTTACAAATCACCAAGGAACGGTTTGAAAGACCCCCCCGTGGTGAATCATTCTTTATAACACTTTGGTATCATTTGTGTCAATCTGGATTTTGAGTCCTGGCTCTTGCAGCCCTGCTAGGTAGCTAGCTGCGTGGTGTGCAACAAGTCACCTCTGTTTCTTAAGCAGTGACAGGAGCGGGGGTTTGGAGGATCTCTGTAACTGTTGCTAAGGTGCATTGGAATCCTCTTCAACCTCCAGATCCTGCTTTAGTAGGTCTGGGGTGAGAAGGTCATCTGTGAGGTCTCTAACTCTAAATGTGCTATTTATATCCTATACTGGGTTTGCTTAAATTAAGATCTGAATTGGGAATCAGCTTCTGTCCCTCCCTGGCACGTTCCCTGTGCATTGGGAATTCCGCCCACAACACACACAAATCCGGGATACCTTAACTAAATTCACCAGCAGTTTTCTAAGAACCTTTCCATCAAACCATTTCCCACCTCAGTGTGACCTTGACCTTTCCTAAGGTATTTCTGCTCCCCCTTTTAGAGACTCAATGACACCTCTACGACCTCTGCCTTTCCCACGCCCCCTCTCCTATCCTCCAGCCTCATGTGTTCAAATGTCCGAGCCTCAGACCGCTCAGACGCGGGGTTGGCCTCTTGGCTGGAGAACACTGACATCTTGGAGATAATTGTCCAGAACCTGCAAGCTCTCCAGGTGGCAGGTGACAGCAGATGAAGAGGATGGGATGGATGCTGAGGGAAACGGGGGCTGGGGGGGTAAGCACCGTATTCCTTTGCAAAAGATAAGGTCCTCAGGGAAGAAAAGAATCATAAAAGGCAGAGAAAGGGCAAGGAACTCTGAGTACTAACTTAGCTCATCTCATCCCAGGGCTAGTCCAGAGGGGGGGCGGGGAGGGGAAGTACTGAGCCCAGAGGGAGAAGTACTACCTGCTGGTCCTGGTCTCCCTAGAGTTACCATTTAAGGGTGGACATTGAGGATGGGAAGGCTCAGAGCTGTCAGCACTCTCTGCCCACCTTCCATAGCAGCTCTGCCAGCCTTCTGCACCCTGGGCCCCTCGGGTGCACTCCCCTCCAGCCGTGTAAGCTGTGCCCCCCACAGGCTCTCCCCAGGGACGGAGGCTAGTGGGGACGCTGCTTAGGAGAACCAGCTACCCAAGGTCTTCCCTCCCTGTGCCCCCGGTCTCCTCAGTTTTTTTTTTTTTTCTCTTACCTCTTAGCACCTCCTATGCCTAACTGTCCCTATCTTCACCTCCCCATCTTCTAGTGCAGCCTCACCTGGAGCCCATCTCTCCTATCTGAAGACCCCAGTGATGTCTAAGAAGGAGAGAAGTAAAAGCTACTTTTTTCTTTTTCCTATCCCAACTGGAATGGCCTGGAAGAAGGAGTCCTTGGCCCTTTCTGCTCCCTCAGCCCTTGGGACGAGCCATGCCCAGGACTGGGAGCATCAGGGCAGGGCAGGTATGTGGAGTATTTAAGCGGACTTGGAATACGTGGGCTGGGAGACTGAAATACTGTGTTCTTCTTGTGGATCAACTCCTGGTTCTCTGGGTAACCACTTTGTGACTTGGGCATTAGATTGCAGAAGGACAGAGGAAGGGGGCATTGGGTAAAGGGTGTTAGTAGGACCCAAGGCTCTTTGTTAGCCAAAGATGGAAAGCATCCCAAACTGCAAGCAGGGCTGGGTCAGAGTGGCCTCAAACATTTGTTTCTGCTTGTTAGTCTATAAAGCTGAGGCATGAAAAGTGTGAACAGTAATAACTGTAGCTGGGAGAACAGAGGGCTGGAGGCCAGTATGATGATTTCCAAGTTGTGTCCACAAGTATTCTAGGGATCCCGAGGATAGACCCAGGGATGAGGACCACCAGAGAGCACTGAAGGAGCAAGACGGAGACACCTGGGTGGCTCAGTCATTAAGCGTCTTCCTTTGGCTCAGGTCATGATCCCAGGGTCCTGGGATCGAGCCCCGCATCAGACTCCCTGCTCCCTCTGCCTGCCACTCCCCCTGCTAGTGCTCTCTCTCTCTGTGTCAAACAAATAAAATCTTAAAAAAAAAAAAAAGAGCAAGACAGAATAATCAAGGAGAAATCAGTCATTTATATCCCATGTACTGTGTCAAATGCTTTCTCTGTACTAACTCAACAGATTTCTCACCGTTCTGAGGCATGGACCCATGTCCCGACTCTCATCAGTGCCTAGAAAGGCCCATTTTACAAAGTGGGAAACTGATGTTGAGAGATTAAGAATCTTTTTTTTTTTTTTAAGATTTTATTTATTTGATAGAGAGAGACACAGCGAGAGAGGGAACACAAGCAGGTGGAGTGGGAGAGGGAGAAGCAAGCTCCCTGCAGAGCAGGGAGCCTGATGCGGGGCTCGATCCCAGGACCCTGGGATCATGACCTGAGCCGAAGGCAGACGCTTAACCGACTGAGCCACCCAGGCGCCCTGAGAGATTAAGAATCTTTCCCAGTCATAGCTAAGTAGTGGAGCCAGGTCTTGCTCATGCCAGGCTGTATTCACCATTTCATTCCTCTAGATATTCAGTCTCCCACCAAATATCAGCCATGGGGGAAATAATCAGAGTCTTGACCATGTCCCCAGGATGTTGGGCCAAGGGCTGAGGGGATGGCTGTTGTGAATGAGGCCGGGCCCAGGCGGAGAGCTGACCAGAAATGAAATGTCAGCTTTCTTCCTGAGAGTTCCTTTCCTCTCTCTGTCCCCTGGCCCTCACCCCACACTGGTAGACAGCTCTGGAAGTACCAGGGGGCTGGTTCTTGAGCACCTCACTTGGCGGCGGCTACGAACTATTTTCCCACAACATATCCTTACTCACAACTAGTCACAGGCCCTAGGAATGAGTGCTGGGCTGAAGGGTGGTCCTCACCCAAGAGCAGGGGTGAAAATTAGTTCATGTGTCTGAAAGCCAGGCTCTACATGGGAGAGCTTGTGAAACACTAGGTTGACTCACCTAGACAGAGATCAGGGCAACCCTTGCCCTGCTCCGGCCCCCACTCAGAACCATACCCATGAGTGCGGGCCCTGTGACTGCAATCCAGGTTGGCAGGTTGGGCATGAACTATAGCCTAAGGTTTTATAGGTTCCCCTACTGGGAACTTCGTAGCTGATGTCCTGGGAAGTGGATGACCTGCCCAAGACCACTTGGCTAGGTTGGCGGCGGAGCCGAGGACCCAGCCTCTGGGTATCCTTTACAGGGCTGGCGTGCTTTCAACGTGGCCTCCTCAGGAGACTGAGGAGAGCTGCTCCCACTCCCAGAGGAAGTAAATACGTGTCTATTTGGACAGAGCCCAGGTGACCCTTGAAACTGAGGGCTGTGTTCACTTTGAGTCCCATTATCTACAGTCAGCAACCCAGGTGGAGATGAATTCTCTCTACAGGCACCCCCTCCGCCCCCCTGCTTTTCAAAAGTTCACACTACGCCCCTTCACTTTTACAAAAAGACCAACATTAATACCGGTTTTGGCTACCACAAAGAAATATGAAGGGGACTTTTGCTCATACGAGACCGAGTGAAAAACAGCTGTCAGCGTTGGGTTTGCAGCAAGTTAGAGAGATGGCGCGCACCCTGAGCCGGAGAGCGGCCCCACCAAGCTCCTGCCCCTGGAACCATCCTCAGCTCCTCTGCATCCAGCCTAGCTTTGAACTGCCTGTGAGCTTTATTTTGTGCATCCCTTCACAATTTCAGAAGAATCTCAAGATTTCAGAAAGATTCCAGAGGTCGTATTTTGGGTCCGGGAATGCTCAAGTACTTTTCCGTGTGAGTTAATGGTAATCGATTCGCTTTATGCCATTTCAGCTTACAAAAGTTTTTGCAGGAACACTCTGCTTCTGATAGTGGAGGGAAACCTGTAGCTGTTTGACTTCTGAGATTCCTGGATTTTTTCAGCCACCGGGCTGATTCCCTTAACCCTGCTCATGCATCTTCACCAGCCCTATTGAATGAGATTTGGCACCTGCCCTGAAATACAGAGTCAGTGCCCAGTTATTGCACTCAACTTCATCCCTCTGCTCATTCAGCAACTAGACAGATGTCTGGAATCTGTTTGTTCGCAGAGGACATGGGAAAGGTCCTCCCTTCCTTGAGAAGAGCCAAAGCCTTGAGTTGTGTGTGTTTTTTAAGTAAGCTCTAGACCCAACGTGGGGCCTGAACTCACAGCCCCAAGATTAAGAGTCGCATGCTCTACTGAGCCAGCCAGGCACCCCCATTGTTTTGTTTTTTCACTTTGATTTACCACAAACTGAAAAGAACTGAAGATTTTTATAAAGAAGAACCCACCATCAGACCCTTATACGCATCCACCATCATTAAATAAGTTCCCAAGAACAGAGTGACCCATTTGGCCGGGCCAGGTCAAGCAAGAGTGAACATCTTGAGAAATTTGAGCACCTCATGCCCTTCTAGTACCGCTCAGGTTCCAGATTAGCTTTCTTCTCTGGTCTCCTTCCCTGGGCTCAAATTCTCAACAACTGAGGGTGGAAGAACATTACCGACCCCAGAGTGCCTCCCCCTTGAAGGCCTGGGCCTTCCTGCTCGGAACCACAAGCGTTCCCACCCACAGTCCGGGGGACAAACTCTGCCCAAGGGTCAAGGGGCAGCAAACTCCCCAGGCACCTAGGAGATATGCCCTACACTGCCCCCGACGTGTGAAGTGACAGCAAAAGCAAGGGAGACAGCCACAAGGCAGCGGCTAACGTTTTCACCCACCAGCCCTAGTCCAGCTGACTTCTGCTGCTGCTTTCCATCTGCCAGGGCTCTAGTCCCACTGTCATTACCACTGAGGTACTGGGCTTGAACTCAAGTTCAGAAGGCCACATGTGGAGACAGAGGGAAGGTAAGAAGGGGACTGGGAGACAGGAGGGTTGAAATTGAACGGGGACAAGATCAAAAGTAAAGCCAGAATCCTCCTTGGTCTTTTTTTTTCCATTCTCCTTTATTCCATAAACACCTAGTTACAAGTTGCACAAATCAAAAAATAAAGGCAGAGAAAGGTACAGGGAAGAGTTCTGTGATGTGCAGGGGTGGGAAGGGAGGAAAGGTTGGGAGCCAGTCCTCTCCCTCCACAAACAGCCCCGGATGAGGGGTATGGCCCCTGCAGGGGGGGAATCTGAGGAGGAGGTGGGCAAAGATCCAGGGTAGCTGAGGGATGGAGGAAGCCCCTAAACCCAGAGCTCACCCCGAAAGCCCCTTCAATGCATGACAAGGGTAGAATGGGGACGGTGAGGAGGTTCAAAGATGGAGCAGCAAAATGAAAAATCAAGTTAGCAGATACAGGAGAAGTGGAGTCATCATGGTAGGGGCTTAAAGAAGGAAAAAGTAGGTAAAGGGGGCAGTGAAAGGTTCTCCTTGAGACCCCCAGGGAGAGGTGGGGGCCCGCTTGCTTGTTAATTTAATATTAAATTGGGAGTGGGAGTTGGAGAGGAAAAAGTTATTTCAGGGGATGATTTCTCAGCCTCTCAGCCTGTACCTGGAAGGGGAAGAGAGAAGAGCACAAGTCAAAAGAAAGACAAAATATAAAAGCCAGGAGTCGGGTTTAATCCCCTCTTGCAGTGAGAGCACTCTTCTCTTTCTATACCGAAGAAAACTACCACCGAAGGCAGCATTTGCCGCGCACCTGGACTGCTGCTGCCCCGTGGCAGAGGCCTGGCACAGTATGCTCCTCAACCCCCCTCCGTCCTCCACACCTTGCCTGTTCCTCCCCCTCCATACTTACAAGAGAGGCTGAGGGCCTAGGGCCCTCACCAGTCATAGCGGCGGGACTGTCGGGAGGGGGAGTCCTCGGGTCCCTGTATAGCCAGGCGGGGAGGCCCCTCAGCCCTTCGTCCCCCACCCCCTGAAGCCTCATGCCGTCGAAATTCCAGAGGGCGCTGCTGCCGGAATCGGGATGTCTCCCTCCGCCATTCATCATCAAACGCTGCGGCCTCACCTAAGAGCACAGAGACCAGACGTGACAACTGAAATTGACAGGCTGGCTTCTGGAAGCAGATGCAAGAGTGAGCCACAGCCTTCTAAGATGAAGAGACAGGGCAAAGGCTGAAAGTGTTACGTGTGGGGATGTGTTGAGGGAGAGCAGCAATTTCTTTTCTTAGTATTTTGGGGTTCAGTATGGTTCCACTAGCTAATAAGCCAATAGTGATTCCAATATGGAAGCCACCAGCAAGCCTGAGGCATGACTACTGAAGAAAGAAATTAGGAACGGCATACTTATTAAGTTAAGGAGCATCATCCCAGGCACACAGTAAGTATTTAATAAATATCTGTTGACTTGGGGGGAAAAAAAAACAGAGGGAAGAAAAAACTGATCCCGACAGTTGGCCCCTCCTTGGTAAGGACATTGCCAGCACCTGACTTAGCCCCTGAAGCTGACAACAAGGCTCAAGTGAGGTAAGACCAGAGGGCCCACCCCTAACTTTACCAAGAAATATCTACAGAGGTAGGGAGAGAAAGTTTCTATCTCCTAGCTCACAGGAACCGGCCCGGGGGGCGACTGGCCCAGGAGTCAGAAAGGGTGATGGAGTGGGAAGGCAGGCTCACTCTCATCCAGGTTGATATAATCCTGCCGCTCCTCCTGGTCCCCTGTGCGGTGGTTTCGGGAGCGCTGGAGGATATGAGCCCGGTCTCGGATGTGGTGCCCAATGGACATCTGCTCTAGCCCACTGTCTGAGTCCCGTACAGTCCTCCGGGTCTCCCGGATCTGGGATGAGGCAGAACACGGCACACTCAGCCACCCCTTCCAAAGCCCTGGCGACACCAAGCCAGGACAGACAAACCACCCACAACCCAGTCCTGAAAAAGGAAGCCCGGGTTTCTGGGCATGCCATTCCGTTCTGCCTGCTCTGGGAAACGAGAGGCCCTCCAACTCACCCCGCCTGGAGCTGAGCGCATCTCTGATGTCTCCTGGTAGACCTTCGGGGCACCATCTCCCGTGTTGGAGTAGGAGATGACCGTGGAGGATGAAAAGGTCTGGCAATTACCTCCAGCTGTCATGTGTTCCTGAGGAGGGAAAGGTAGGGCAGGACTGAATGGCCCCTCTGGGGGAGGGGTCCCACACATCCGCTGCCTGCTCCTGTCCACAGCTCTCTCCCAAAACGTGGGAACCGAGAAAACATCAGGACTCATCAGTGCCCCCCCCAGTTCCTCGGAGTCCAACAACAAACAGGAGGGACCTGACGACGTGGAGCCTTAATTGCACACTGAAGAAGATCGCTGCCCGTGCTTGCTACCCAGGCACGAGAGCAGGTAAGGGAACCCAGTGGCCTCTGCGTTCCGCGACTTCATCCAGCTTGAGCCCTTCACCAGCACACTCTTCCCTGCCCCAGAGGACTCAGGACTCAGGTGGCTACCAGCCACCACGGAGCACAAGACTGCAAGAGCGTATGGGGCAAGAGCCTCACCATGTTCCCAATCATGTCGTTCATCATCCCAAACATGTCCATGAAGCCACCCGACTGCAGCAAAGAGATGGAAGAGAGAGTCAGGAAAGCACCGTCAGTGCTCAGATGGTCTCCTTTAGGTACCCTCTAGACAGACACATGGCTACACGTTCCCTTCCTCTTCTTCCTCCACACGCAGCAACTGCTCGGTCTCTTCATTAGCATGACCAGAATATGGAATGTTCTCTTTGTGTTTCCCTTCCTGTGTTACTACTGCTGCCTTCCTCCTCAGTCTCTACGGCTGCTCTGATCCAATTTTCTTTATCCCGACTGTCCTGTTTCCTCCTATCTTTAGGAAGCACACCCAAGTAATGGATTCCAACCTATAAAAGGGTTGGCCATAAAACTGTAAAAACAACAGCAAAAAACTTCTAAAAGCCATCTTTGTTGGCCCTTCAACTGCATCTCCATCCTCAGAAAGACAAACTTTGCCACACAATTACATTTTCCTAATAGGTATGGCTCCTAGAATGCAGGAATCAAGAAGTTAGCATCTTTAACCCACAGGACTCCTAGCACACAACAGGCCCAGAGCTTTGTGAGCACTATAAAAAGATTCTAGGGTTACCCATAAGGCTATTCCAGAGAGCCACATTTGGAAATAACATCTAAGGGTATACAGTGTGTTTGAGAATGGAAGGACACAAGGACATTAGGACTCACCATTCCCAGCATCCCAAAGGGGGAGACAGCCCCAGCCTACAGGAAAACATAAAGAACAAATTAGAGACCACGTCCTATCTCACTACAATCGCAAACCGAGCCCATGGCCTCAGCTTTTTTTCCATCCTCCTCTCAAAAGGGGATCACAGAGCCCTTTTGCCAGACCCCTTCCCCCACTCCTAAAAAAGATCACTCCACTTGCTAAGTTGGCTGAAGTGCAAGAAAAATCAAGGACTTTACTAACCACCCTCCAGCATTTCTTTGGGTCTCAGGCATGTCACAGCACCATTACCTGCATCCTACGGCTGGCGGGCCTGGTTCCAGGCATGTTACCATCTGTGATGCTGAGAAAGGGGCTATACCCAAAGCCACCTGACAACATTCGGTTCATATGCTGCCGGTGAATAGCGAAGGGGTCCCTGTGGAGTGAGTATACAGTGTAGACGGCTGAAGGGCCAAGCAGTCAACAACCCCTGCAAACCCCACCCCCCGCCCCCCCACCCCCGCCCCGGCAAAACGGAAAAGTCCTAGGGAAACAGTGGCACAGATGCCTAGTTCCTCTCTAAGTCTGAGCTGGAGCTGAGTATCCAGCTGGTTCCAGCCATGCCAGCAATGGGAACCCAGATGTCTGTCTGAACTACTTAGAGACCTGAAGTGGAGTAGGATGAGCGCTCTAGAACAGGAGGAGGAGGGAATACTCACATCAGGAACATGGGATCCTCGGGCTCCACGTCCCTCATGAAGCGGAACATCCTGATTTTAGCTCCAGGGGGCTCCACACTGTGAAGATGTGGAAGCTCAAATACTCGGAGGTAGCCAGGCTTCTGCACACCCGGCTCAGTGTGGGGTCTCTCAGAACAACTGTCCCTTCCAAATGCTGTAACCGACCCCCGCAAACTCCAGTGAGACCCTTCTCCAGGTGGCGTTCGGCACCACCCTCAAGGGAGAGAAGAGCTCTTCAAACCTCTCAAGGAGGGCCGTGGAAAAATTTTCCAAGCTTCGCAGTTTTCTGCCTCTCCCCACTCACAGCCATCCTCTCCCCAGAGCCCTGGCCAGGAGCATCCCCCCCTCCCCCTGACGCCACTGTTCCGGATGCGAATCCCGAAGGCTGGCCCTCGCTCCAGCAATGACCCCAGCCACCTCGCCCCCTTCTCACCCCCCAGCCGCCTGCCTGGCCTCCCCCGGGCGGGCCTCACTATCCCCACCGCCCCTGCCCGCCGCTCCCCCGGCCCCCGCCTCCCCGCCGGGCGAGCAGGAGCGGCGGGCCTGGCCCTCTCCCCTCCCCGCATCCCAGGCTCCCAGACCCCGCAGCCCCGCGGGCCCGCTCCCGTCCCGGCCCCGGCCGCCCGTTCTGCTCGAGCCTCACCGGTCCCCGACTCGGGCTCAGCGGCCCATCCGGCCGGTCTCGCCTCTCGGTGCGCTGCAGGATCGGGGGTTGCGGCCCGGGACGCGGGATTGGTCCGGGCTGGCTCTCCTCGGCCTCCCGCGCCGCCTCCTCCCACGGCTGCCACCTCCGTAGCCCCCCCCCCCGTCGGCCCACGGAGCCCGAACCACGGCCAGGCCCGGACGGAAGTGACGTCACGATGGGACAGCCCGCCCCGGGGCCGAGCCCGCGGAGCTCCGCCCACTGGCGGGCGAGAGGAGAGGGCTGGGGCCAGCTCCCGGGGCGGTGGAGCGTGGGGCCGCGGGGCCCTCGGGGGACCAGGGGAGGGGAGGCCTCATCGCCAACCTGGATTTGGGCTCTGTGGACAGGAAGAGGCTCCCTGTGAGGGTGCGGGGGAAGAGCAGGGGCGCCCCTTCCTCGGGAGGGACTGGGCGGGGGAGGGCGATGCGGCACGTTCCCTCAGGGGAAGGAGGAGGACGAGGGGCAGATTCCCATGGGGGGGAGGGGCGGGCTCCCTGTGGGCGACGAGGTGGGGCGGATCCTGGGGGGAACATTAAGCAGATTTTCTACCCGAGCGGCGTTCAGCCCGAGAGGGAGGAAGGGCGGCCGTTCTGCGGGGGAGGCGCTAAGGGCCAGTCCCATCGGGAGGAGGCGCGTTCCATGCAGGGGCGGGGTCCTCGGAATGACGTAGAGGGGGAGGTGACAGTTCTGCCCCAGTCTAGCTCTGGCTTCGAGAACTCCGGCGGGGCCGAAGAGATTCCAGGTTGGGAGGGCAGGCCGCCAGGTGGCGCTCTTCGGCCAGGCTGGAACTACAGGTCTTCGGGAACCGGCGTTGGCGAGGTTCCTAGACCCCTCAGTTACCCTGTGTGAAGGGTCGGTCTGGGCAAAAGTTGTCGTTCTGAAATCATTTAGTTTAGTGCCAGTCTCTCCCCTTTGTTTTTTTCTAACTGCTGTGTCCTCAAGAACTCTCAGTCCCACACTGATCTTTCTTGCCTCTAGTCAAGTAGGTAGGTCAAGGGTCTAAAGTCTGGGAGAAGAAAGAGGTGGAGAGCTCCATTAACCAGGATCACCCAGGGGCGGAGCTGAAATCAGACCCAGAAAACCCAACTTCCAAGGCCAAATATTGAAACTTTGACATACTAAATGTCTTGCATAAAATCTGGCCCAACTGGAGAGAAGCGCCCTCCCCCAGGGTGTCAGGGGAATTTGGACCGTCTACGATGGACTTTAAACCAGACTCATCCAAACTCTAGCTCTCCCTGGTTCTTTACTCTGGCTGCTAGCCATATTAGTGCTATGTGGAGCCTGGCAATGCCAAAGACTTGTTCCCAATACTTCCCTAGGGGTGAAGGGGGGGGGTCCCTGGTGACTCAGGAAAAGGTACTGGGGGCAGGGCTTCTCAGGTTTCTTTGGACTTGATCATCATTAAAGAGGGAAAAACAATAGTGGAGACAGAGGGGAACAGATAATTTAGAAGCTGTCATACTGGCAAAACCAAACAAAGATGAAGACAGAATAAAAGAAAATTTGCTTTTCATTGATAATTCTGGGGAACTTAGTTAAATCTTTTCAATTTATTCTCCAGATCCTCTGTGTCTGGACATCCCACCCTGCAACTGCCCCTTTTCCTCTTGCCTCAAAGGCAGTTTGACATGTGATCAGGTATTCTCTCAGTGAGAGTCCTGTGGCCCAGGCTTAAGTAAGTGTGGTCCCTCACCTTCCAGCTTCTCCATAATGTCCAACCTTCACAGAATTGGATAGGAGATACAACTTAGCTTCTGGCCTCCTCCTTTCTCCATTCCTTGGTGCTCTCTACCTACTGCCTTTAGGTGCCTAGGAACCTTTCTCCCCTTCCTTATAAAACATAAATACCAGATATCAGTCATATTTACCTTTGCCTGATTTTAAATCGGTGTATTACCTCGCCTAGGAGTATTTACAAATTACAACTTAGCTTCTAACTATGAGAGAAAGTCCCAAACCTGGGCTTTGTCTGAGGTTAAAAAGAAATTCTTGAATAGGTGGGGATGAAGAAGGAAGTGCAAGAGGTAATTTTCAGAGTCCCCAGAGACATACCACATAGGCAACCATCTACTCCAAAAATGGAAGGAATGTAATTTTACAAGTAATTTTTATGTCCCCCACAACCAGAGTTTGTGTCTGTCTCCCTTCTCCCTTCCCTTCCCTTTCCTGTCCCTCCCTCCCATTCCTTCCCTCCCTTTCTCCCCTCCTCTCTCCCTCCCTTCTTTCCTTCCTTCCTTCCTTCCTTCCTTCCTTCCTTCCTTCTCTGTCCAATGAACTCTGAAGAACAGAAATTTCTGAGTCACTGGAGTGTCCTGTATAAGTTGTAGGAGGGAGAGTGGGCCCTGCCAGGAGTGAGGTTTAACGAAGGAGGATAGGATTTGGGGAAGGAAGAGAAACAACGTGGTTCTTAACATTCGCTGCTCTATCGGATGGAGTCAAAGTCAGAAGGTCCTTGTGAGAGTAGAGCTGGGCCAGAAAAGGGACCCTCTTTAGATGTGAGGTCATACATTTGGGGCAATCCCAAGACAGTTGGATATTGGAACAGAGTGAGGATGGGGCAATGATGTGCGAGTTAGGGGAGACTGGATTTCCTGCCTGAGCCAAAGTGAATGGGTGTGACTGAGTGTATGTGTGTATGAATACGGGCATATGTCTTAAGGAAGAGAGAAAAAGCCTGAAAATTAGTGCTGAGTTGCCCTAGATTGAGTTGTACTGTGGACACCAGGTCAGAGTAAGATTAAAAAGTGACTCAAAAGCATTTTTTTTAAGATTTTATTTATTTATTTGACAGAGAGGGACACAGCAAGAAAGGGAACACAAGCAGAGGGAGTGGGAGAGGGAGAAGCAGGCTTCCCGTGGAGCAGGGAGCCCGATGTGTGGCTCGATCTCAGGACCCCGGGACCAAGACCTGAGCCGAAGGCAGATGCTTAATGACTGAGCCACCCAGGTGCCCCTCAAGAGCATTTTTTTTTAAAGATTTTATTTATTCACTTGAGACACAGAGATACAGAGAGAGAGAGCGAGCATGGGGGGGTGGGGAGGCAGAGGGAGAGGGAGAAGCAGGCTCCCTGCCGAGCCAGGAGCCCGATGCGGGGCTCGATCCCAGGACCCTGGAACCACGACCTGAGCAGAAGGCAGATGCCCAACCATCTGAGTCACCCAGGCGCCCCCCTCAAGAGCATTTTTTAAAAATCAACTTTTCAGCTTGTTTTCATATCCACATCACTCAACACAACAAATATTTATGGAATGCCTACTACGTGTCAGGTAATATTCCTGGCTTTGGAGATACAGTAGTGACATAGACAAAAATAAAGCACGGGAGAAGGGGGACAGAGGAATAGGCTATTGGTTGGGAAGTGGTAGTTGCTTTTTAGGGTGACTAGGGAAGTCCTCACTGATCAGATGACATTGCAGCAGAGACCTAACAAGCTCAGGAAAGCTGAGGTGAGAGCATTCTGGGCAGAGGAAACAGTAAGTACAAAGGCCCTGAGGCAGAAGTATGCTTAGTGTGTTCAAGGGACGACACAGAAGCCAATGTGACTAGACTGATGTGAATGAAAGGAAGAACAGTAGTAAGAGACAAGTCACAGTGAAAGGAGGAAGCCAGATCATGTGGGACTTTGTAAGACCTACAGAAGGATCACTCTGGCTGTTGTATGGAGAATAGACTATTGGGGGGACAACAGCAGAAACAGAAAGACCTATTAGCATGCTGTTGCCATAATCCAGGTGAGACCCTGTGATGCCTTAAGAGTAGATTCAAAACAGCAGAGGAAGAGTGGTCAGATTCTAAATACATTTTGAAGATGGAGTCAACAGAATCGGCTGATGGATGGATGTGGTATGAGGGAGAAGAGTCAAGAATGAGTCCAAGATTTTTTGACCTGGGCACCTAAATGAGAAAGAAATGACCATTCTGGAGCACCTGGGTGGCTCAGTTGGTTAACCATCTGCCTTCGCATCAGCCTTCTTGCTCAGCAGGGAGCTTGCTTCTCCCTCTGCCTGCTTCTCTCCCTGCTTGTGCATTCTTTCTCTCTCTGACAAATAAATAAATAAAATCTTAAAAAAAAAAGAAAGAAAAAGAGGGGCGCCTGGGTGGCTCAGTCGTTAAGCATCTGCCTTCGGCTCAGGTCATGATCCCGGGGTCCTGGGATCGAGTCCCACATCGGGCTCCCTGCTCAGCGGGAAGCCTGTTTCTCCCTCTCCCTCTGCCTGCCACTCTGCCTACTTGTGCTCTCTCTATCTCTCAGTCAAATAAATAAAATCTTAAAAAAAAAAAAAAAAGAAATGACCATATACAAGTACGGGTTTGAGAATATACTGAATATATTGAAATCGTATCTGGCTGTAAGATCCTGATCATGTGGCTACACGGGATAACTGACCCAGATGGTCTTACCTTTAGCAGCTAACCATCTAAAGTAGGAGGAGATGTAGAAATAAGTGAATTCCATACCCACTTTGACCGCAAGGTATTAGTTGTTAGACCATCTTGAGTGGATATGCTAATGTGAATGGTCAGCTTAGAATTTGAAGTTTTAAGTCTTAAGAACTTCCTATTGTCTGATCTTTTCAAGAAGATATCCAGAAGGGGCAAAAGACCTTGTGATTACCACGGACATTAAGGGCTGAAGTTTGAGCTATACCTGTGTGACAGTTCATGTCAAAATCTACTGAGCTCTTACTCTGTGCCGGCGTAGTGCTAGGGCCTGGGGATAAAAAGGCAAGGAAGATGTGGTCTCTGCCCAACCAGCTTCACAGCCTAGTGAGGGCGGGCAACATGGAATCGATTATAATCCTGTGATGAAGGCTGCAGTAGAAAGATGTATATTAAAGGGGTAAGGGGCGCCCGGGTGGCTCAGTCGTTAAGCATCTGCCTTCGGCTCAGGTCATGATCCCAGGGTCCTGGAACCGAGCCCCGCATCGGGCTCCCTGCTCCGCGGGAAGCCTGCTTCTCCCTCTCCCACTCCCCCTGCTTGTGTTCCCTCTCTCGCTGTGTCTCTCTCTGTCAAATAAATAAAATCTTAAAGAAAAAAAAAAAGGGTAAATGTGGTTCAGAAGAGGGAGTGAGTGACTTGGGGGCTGGGGTGGGGAAGCCAGGAGAGCATTCCAAGCAGGAAATGTGATCAATGCAAATGCACAGAGGTATGCTCCATTTGGGAAGAATTGTAAGGAGTAGAAACATTGATGAAGCAAAACTTTTGAGGAAACAGTGCTGAGAGATAAGGGTATATAGGTTAGGCTTAAAGGGACCAGACCTCGAAGGGCCCCGCTTACTTCTGGACTTCATCCTATAGGCCTGGGGAAGCTATCAAAAGGTTTTATGTAGGGAAATGACAATAGTCTATTTGTATTTTATTTTATTTTTATTTTTTAGTCGATTTGTATTTTAGGTAGAAAGTCAGTTTATGCATTTCAGGAAACATTTTTGAGCTTCTACCATATGCCAGGTGGGGAGGTAAGTGCTGAAGATACACAAATTCTTTTTTTTTTTTTTAAGATTTTATTTATTTATTTGAGAGAGAGAATGAGAGAGAGCACATGAGAGGGGTTAGGGTCAGAGGGAGAAGCAGACTCCCTGCCGAGCAGAGAGCCCGATGCAGGACTCATCCAGGGACTCCAGGATCATGACCTGAGCTGAAGGCAGTCACCTAACCAACTGAGCCATCCAGGCGCCCAAGATACACAAATTCTTAAATCATGGTTGGAAACCCAAATGAATTAAGTCAGCACGTGATGTTGACCCCTGGAACAGAGACAGGACTGAGTTTGGAGAGAAGGGGAGGCACTCAAGGAATCTTTAGGAAGTCAGATGCAGAGGAGCTGGGGAGGGAAAGAAAAGGTGGTCTTGGGTGACGCCCCTGGCAGGAATGAATGGGTGGAGGATAGTACCTTTAACTGAACTGGAAAGCGAGAGAATCTCAGTTGGATCATGTGGGGTTTGAGGAGCTCCAGAGCATCGAGGGATTGATGACCAGAAGGGAAGGAGTCGCAGCGCTAGAGGTGGAGGATCATGAGTCCCTGGCGTTAGAAGTTTCTGCTGGCAATGGGACCGAAAACCAGGAAAGTCCATGTGGAATCGCTAAGGGAGACTGTGAAGGGTAAGAACAGGACCCCTGAGACTGGAGTCACCTGGAAGTGTTCAGGCACCACTGTCATTGCCTCCTCCTGGTTCCTGAGTCCTCCCTCCGTCTTTTACCCTCTGGGCAAAAGGAGTCCCTAACTGTCACTCCAGATAACATTTCCCCTAGACTTTTCATTTCTATTCTCTGTCCTCTGCCTCAGGCACCTGGTCTGTTTAACCCTTAAAAGTGTGGGAACCCTGGACAGACTTGCACCTACAGTAAAGTATATGACAACAGCGGCCCAGATGACCTTCAACACAGCAGCCAGAGCTGCTCTCGCCATTCTACCCACAGAACACTAGGGATGGAGAAGGGCAAGAAGGTGGAAAAAGAAGAGACAGTTTATGGCTGAGGTCTGAAGTGGTGCTGCTGTCCAATATGGTAGCCACTAGCCACAGGTGGCTATTTAAATTTAATTAAAATTAAATGACATTAAGAAATGCAGTTCCTTAGCTGCACTAGCCACATTTCAAGGGTTCAGTAACCACACGTGGCTAGTGGCCACTGTATTGGAAAGTGCAGATATAGAACACTTCCATCATCACAGTAAATTTTATTGGGCAGAGCCAGAAAGCATCTATAGATTGTGATCTTCCTTCTGGACTTTTCTGAAAGCCCGTGAAGGCTTTCTGAAAAGCCTATGCAAGGAGGAGAAATTGAAAGGAGGGCAGTGGCAACTATGCTCGGTCTAAAAATGAAGGAGGTCAGGAAGAGGGTGTGGAGAATTAGAAAGCCAATCAGAACATCTGGAGGAGATGTAGGATGGTAAAACCAATTCTTTTTGCTGGGGAGAGGATTCCCAGGGAAGTAGGAAAGCCAGGTAACTTTTGGTTGTGATGATAGCATAAAAGACAGTGGCCGCCACAACATCAGTAGTTACAAGATTCCAAGTCAGAGTGGGGCTACTCAAAGAGAGAATGTTGAGAGGGCGCTGCGAATGAGGCCAAAATGGTGTGTCAGGGCTACGAAGTCAATGATTTATTGAGCTCTTCCTCTCTGGTGCCCAGCATCATGGTAGTTATTAGGCACAGGAGAAGGAGACAATCAGTAAGGGTGGAGGAACCACGGGAGGCTGTTCCGAGCTGGGAACAATGGATAAGGATTTGTAAAATCAGGAGAGATCCGGGAGGCATTCTAGAAAAGTGTACCCATGGAGACAGTGGGCTGTCTGCCTGGTGGAAAGAGTGCTGGATGCGTGTCCCTTTTCAAAGGTTTTTTTTTTTTTAATTTTTAAAGATGTTATTTATTTTTTTGAGGCAGGAGTGGGGGGCGGAGAGAGCACAAGCAGGGGGAGTGGCATGAGGGAGAGGGAGAAGCAGGCTCCCCGCTGACCCTGGGATCATGACCTGAGCTGAAGGCCAATGCTTAACTGCCTGAGCCACCCAGGCACCCCTGCCTGTCCCTTTCCAGGCTGTACTTTGAGCTCTCTCCATCTATTCCTTGAGGGCAGGGACCATCTCTTTTTCAGCTTCGTGTCCCCATCATATAGCACAGTGTCTGACACTGAGGAGGAGCTCCCTAAGTTTGTTGAAGTGCAAGAGTTCAAGCTTGGTGCAGAGGGCAAAAAGAAAACTGAGAATGAAAAAAGTTTACCTCTACTTAATACAATGTGACAGGGTAGTGTTCCTGATGGATGTGCCTGAGTGTTGTGAAGAGGCTCTCTTAAGGAACACTCTTGCAGGCAACAAACGCAAACATGATCAAATTTAGGCTGGTTTAGGTCTCTCTCTAGGAGTCCCTCTCCTCTCAACTCTCCACTGACCTGAATTTTGAAAAGATTAAAAAAAAAGAAAATGAAAAATGAGGAATAGAGAATGAGTTATACTGGAAGTGGAATGGGGATAAAAAAGTACAGTGAGGAGTGGGGAGGTTCAACTTTCAGGTTTCTGTCGTCCAGTGCCTCTAAGGATCACCAGGGCTTCCTTAGCACTTAACTTATCAAAAAACAGGCAAGCTGAAAAAACTCAGGAAGCTGGAGACAAGGAAGAATTCACTTAAGAATGAGATGGCAAGAGCTAGGATTGAACACCTTTCACACAGTAGTGAGTTAAATCTCTAGGATGTCAGGCCAGCAGCCATGGTCTCCAGGGGGCCCATGCCTCCCTCGTTCTCAACTGGCTTCCTTCTTCCCACCTCCAGAAAATGTGTAAGAAGCACCAGGTTTCCCCATTCAACTAGTGGGAGAAATTCTCAGTTGGACTGAGGAGTAATGGAACTCTAGGAATAGGAAAGCCTCTACAAGGTCCCAGAAGTAGTTCTCTGGAAGGAGCACACACAAGCTGGCATCATTTACCACCACTGGCCCCAGAGACCCAGACAATAACCCTAAGGACTATGGGGTTAGGCTTTCAGCATCCCACTCGCTCCAAATTCATCCCAAGTTCCACTTCTAGCTTCTTTCTCATGAAGCCCAGACGTCAGGAGGCCGGGTCTGTTGTCCAACCAGGCAGGAAAGGATAAGAGATGCTTCTCCCTGTGCAGGAAGGGAATTAGATCCAGGCTTTCTGCTTCCTGGATCTTTTTCCTGTGGTCCCTGGGGACCCTAGTGTCCAAACTCTTAGATTCTCAAGGCACTCCCTTGGGCCTTGGGGCAGGATTCCCATTCTCTGCCTCTCCATCTCCCTGGAATTTTCCACTGCAGCTGCCTCCGCTCCCAGACACCCCTCCCTGGGCAAAATTCCCGGCTCCCTCCGCCTCCCCTGCCTAATCACACCTCATTCCCACCCCCAGCCCAGAGGCCCAGCCCACAGTCCGGCCCACTCCCCACGCTAACCCCGGTGGTCCCAGTTTGAGAAATGGGAGGCCAGGCCCTTATACGAGGGTGACAGGGAGGGTCCCAGGCTCTCTCCAGGGCTGGGAGAAAGGACAGTGGAGGGGCTGGTCCCCTGTGGGGCTGGAGTGGGGGGAGTGGCCCTCCTCAAATCCCCATATAAGGCAGGGCAAGCAGTTAGACTCCTGGATTGGCTGATTCAAATGAGCATTCCACCTGGCAACAGTGTTTCTATTGGCTCTCAGGAAAAATAGGAGGAAGGTGGATGGAGGTTGTTGGTAGCGGTGATTGGGGGGGGGAGGGGAGTGGAGGTGACCGGAGTGGGGGGCGGTTACCAGGGCAACAGGGTAAGAGCCCAGCAGGGTGTCCGAGACGGCAGGCGGGGCTCGGAGGTGGAGAAGGGGAAGAGGAAAGGAGGGTGGGAGGGAGAGGAAAGAGACTGACGGGAGGGAGCGAGACAGGAAGACTGGGTGGGGGGTAAAGGAGAGGGGAGAGGGAGAGAAATGAAGCAGGAGAGTACAGAGATGGAGAGGGTCAGAGATCGCTAAAGACATCAGTGAGTGAGTCAGAGAAACAGACTGAGATAGAGATGGAAAGATCTCAGAGAAAGATGATCAGAGTCCGGCAAGGAAAAACCTGGGTGGGGCTCCAAGATTTTTGAAGAGATGCAGACTGAGAAACTGATAGGAAGAGTGGGAAAGAGAAATTGGGAGGTGTGAACACCATAGGACCAAAAGATGGCATATTTAAGCACTCAGATACCAAATGATGATGATTGATCAGTGTCTTTCTTGTTAAGAAAATGAAAATGATAAGACAAATAATGATAATGATAGACAAATATGGGAGGGCACACACACCAAGGATATCTTTTTCCAAACCCTAGCCTTCCACTCCATCCACCTTCCTGACCATTAATACACCCAGCTCCTGAAACCCCCAAGCTTCTCAAAATGATCCAAAGATACTGAGACTGCAGGCCAGGAACTGAGGATGAGTGGAACGGGGTGGGGTGGGAACTCCAGACCTTGCAAAGGAGGCAAATACAATCCAGAAAGGCTAGGGAAGATGGCAGCAGAGGAAAGAGAAAAGCAAAGAGAGGGAAAACGTAGAAGATCAATCAGGACCTGAAGAGAAGAATTGGGGGAAATCTTCGAAGGGTATAGGGCCAGGTGTCAGACTCGAATGATACAGGAACAGTGTGGTCCCGGACAGGGGGGAAGGAGATCAGAGATGGGAGGGTTGAAGAGGGGAATGAGAAGTGGAGAAGAGGCAACAGAAGAATGAGAGACGTGAAGGATAAATGGTTGTGAGGGAGGGGTCTGGGTACAGATGAATGAGCAGGGATGAAGAGAAAAAGACCAGGCAAAGACGAGTGAGATGAGATGGGCGAATAAGAGCGGTCCAAGATGGAAAAGAATGAAGGAGCCTGGAGGGCCTCTGACTCCTCTAGATCTCCAGAAAGATCCAGGAAGGGAGGAACCCAGGCGGGTTCACAAAAGTCAACCTCGGGCAGGACAGAGGGTGGGTTGCCCTTTTGGCCCTCCCATCCCCTCTTAAGGCCACCCAGAGAAAGGAGATGCAAGACGAGAGGGGAAAGCCAGCGTGATGTGGAAGTATCCCCGCCACCCTCTTCCTCTTCTTTAAGCTTTTGGTTTCTCAAATACCTGCCCGGCCTCTCCATCTGCTTTTCCCACCCCATCCCTTGGCAAAATCTCAGGGTTTCTTGGGGGTGGGGGTGGGGAGGGTCAGTAGGATTCTGGCCATCCCTCCAGTCCGCCCCCAAAAGACAGACTCCACTTTCGCAGATAGTAGGTCGGGATTCGGAGAGGTCCCTCCCCGCAGGAACCCCACCCCTTCCCACCTCCTCGCCCCACTCCCTTCTCCGCGACCGTCAGTCTCTCCATTTCCCCCTCCTGGTCCTGTCCTCCCTCCCGCCTCTCGCGCGCTCCCTCCCCTCGCTTTCATCCTCCTATCCCCACCTCGCCAACCTCCGCTTTCATCCCCCTCCCCTCTCCTCTCCTCCCCGCTCCCGCCAGCCCCACCCCTGGGAAGCCCCTCCCGTCGGGCAGCGCCGCCTTTATAAGCGGGTTCCCTGCCCGGGGGCGGCAGCGGCTGGTCGGCGGCAGCTCTGCTGGTGCGGGGGCGGCGAGCCGAGGACCGAGCGACCGCGGCCGGAGCGCGCCGGCCACCGCCCGCACCGCCCTTCCGCCCGCC
Organism: Neomonachus schauinslandi; assembly: GCF_002201575.2. NCBI lineage: Eukaryota > Metazoa > Chordata > Mammalia > Carnivora > Phocidae > Neomonachus > Neomonachus schauinslandi. Next base: position 96,310,073 of record NC_058407.1, on the reverse strand, counting down.
CTCCGGACGGCCGCAGCCCTGCGGGTCTCCGCTCCAGACCCACCCCCGCCCCACCCCGCGCGCCTCTGCCGCCTCTTCCAGAGACCCAGCTTGCTGAGCGGCCGCCGCTGCCGCTGTCGCCGCCGCCGCCGCCACCGCGCCAGGTTCCGGCCGCGGCCACCCTCCGCCGTCCAGGGCCCCTCCGTCCCGGCCCCGGGACCCCGGCTCCCCGCCAGCCCCGGCCCCGGCCCCGGCACCATGTCGGAGAAGAGCGTGGAGGCAGCGGCCGAGTTGAGCGCCAAGGTACGGGCGGGGACGGCGGCGGCCCGAACCCGGCGCGACCCCCGGGCTCCGCACCGTCTGGCGCCCCACGCCGCCCCCGACGGCCACACGCTGCCCCGGCGCCGGGTCCCAGCGGACCCCACTCCGCCCCCCCCCCCCCCCCCCCCCCCTGCCCGGCGCTGCCTACCCCGCTTCGCGCGGCTCCCGCCAGCGCCCTCTAGCTTCCTGAGCGCGGCGCGCCGCGGCTCCGGCCTCGCCGCTCTGCCCGCGCCCGGCCCCCGCCGCCGTCCCCACCCCTCCCCGGCTCCGGCTCGCGCGCCTCTACCCCGTCCGCTTCCCGTCGGAGCGCGCCGCGGCTCACTTTACCGTGCCCCTCCCCCGCTCCCTCTCTCCGCGCCCCGTTTCCCCGTCTCTCCTTCCAGTCTGACCTCACCTTTCCTCTGCTAAGCGGTTTGACATCCTCCAGAGTAAACAGGACTCTCCCGGGAGGCTGCTCTGCTCTCGGGCCCCTCCCCTCGAGGTCCAACCGCCTCTTGCTTCTCTCGGACGGCTACTGCCTCCGTCTGTTTTCTCCTTCTCTCCTTTCCTTCCGTCTGTATCCATTTCTTCCCCCATTGGCCTTCAGCTCTCTTTTCTCTCCATAGCCTCCTCCAGCCTCTCCCCCTCCCCCCCCACACACACTTAAAGAGTCTTGGATTCCTAAAAATCATGAAGGGGGCGAGAATCGCTTTCGAGAAAGCTGAAGCTCAGCGTTGCATGGCATTGCATCGAGCCGTCCTTGCTCTCATCGGCTCCCTTCCCTGGCCCCATCCCTTTGCCCTTGCTTCTCTTCCAGCCTTCCTCTAATTTCCCTAGGGAACCTGCTGAGTATCGCTTTGGGAAATTAATTCGGCCAGCGTTTGGGGGCTGGGAGCCCGACTTTGGTGGGGGGTGGGGTTGGTTGTTGAGGAGGTCACAGAGGTCTCCTAGAGGCCCCCTGAAGTGAAAGGGGGCCACCAACGGGATTAAAGGCAGTGGCAGAGAGGGGCTATGTGTGAGAGCCGATAAGGTGTGCCGTGGGGCCCTCCGGTGGGCTGTGTGGTGGCATGTGACTTCGCTGAGTAGGTGTCTTTGTATGTCTGAAATCCAGCGAGTGTGTGGGACTGCCCGTGTCAGTTACATGTGTGCATGTGGAGACGGGGATGTTCTGGAGCCATGTTGCTGCTTTGTGAGTGCCGAGAGGCTCCACTGCCCTCTTGTGCGGTCTCGAAAGTGTGTGCCAGAATGCCCAAACACCGGGCCATGTGTCTCCGGATCTCGGGGGCGCTTCTCTGTTGCCGGGCGTGTGAATCGGTGTCAGCCTGTGTCAGCGTGTGGGCCTGTGTTGAGTAAATGAGGCCAGAGAGCTGCTTAGCACAAGACCTCGCTCACATACCCTCCTGGAAAAGGGATCATGGAAGGACAGTGACCAGAAGGACGGGACAGGGGAGGAGAGGGCCCGGCCCCTTGGACTTTGGTCTCTGGTAGGCTCCCTCCCTCCCCGCTCTAGAATTCTCCCTCCCTCCCTCTGTCAGCCTGGATGGGAAACTCAGGCCAGGGCAGCACAGACCTGGTGCTGGGGCCCCCAGAGAGAAGCCGACCAGCCCCTGGCTCTCCAGGCCCGGCATGCAGGGGAAAGCCCACCAGGTGGTAGGAATGCCCTATGGACCATGTGGCCAAGAAATGAGGACAGGGAAGTGGCAGGAAGAAACGGAGCTAGAGTGAGAGAGGCCTGTGTCCTGTGTTCCCCTTAAAGGGAGAAGGGAATTGGGTGTCCCTCCAGGTCAACCATTCTGCACCAACCCCTACTGCTGTCCCTGATCCTGGTCCAGAAAGGACACACCCTCCAGGGTGATCTACTCACACAGAAAACTTCCATCCAGGGCGCCTGGGTGGCTCAGTTGGTTAAGCGACTGCCTTCGGCTCGGGTCATGATCCTGGAGTCCCAGGATCGAGTCCCGCATTGGGCTCCCTGCTCGGCGGGGAGTCTGCTTCTCCCTCTGACCCTCCCCCCTCTCATGTGCTCACTCTCTCTCATTCTCTCTCTCTCAAATAAATAAAATCTTTAAAAAAAAAAAAAGAAAAGAAAACTTCCATCCACATGGAATCAGATACGCAGAGTTGTCACCAACACCAGATCAGATCACACAGGGACATCCACAGTTGATCGGCGCCTGCCATGGGCGCTTGGGGACGGGGGTTGGGAAGAGGACTGGAATCTAAACTGGAAGAGCCCGTGTGGTGTCCAGAGAGAAGGGACCCAGGAGCATCCCCGTCTGCTATAGCAGAATGGGACATTAAAGGTGTGCCCGCTGGGCTCCTGGGGTGAAGGAGGGAGGGTACTCCAGACAGGTACCTTCTCCAACTACCATCTCATCTCATCCCAGCCCGGACGCAGACCTTGTTTGTCTTCATCTACCGTGGCCAATACCCTCTCCCTTCCATGTTGCCTTTATCCTCCTGTACTGCCATTCCCCCTGGAAATGGTTACTTCTACCCTTCTACCATGCCAGTGCACACACCACGGGCACACCACACCACCCGCCGGGTGTAGGGAGGAAGAAACTACTCGAACTGGTTTGGAGTAGGTGTGCATCGTGCTAGGGTGCTCTCCCTGTTCCCGTCGTGTTTGGCCACGTACGAGCCTGAGGAGTAGGGGGACACACGGACAGAGAAACAAAGGCATTCGAGGAGGCTGAGGGGGAAGCTGGGAGAGATGCCCAGGAGAGAGAGTACTCAGGAAAAGGCCCCAGAGGTAGACAAAAGGCAGAGCAGGGCAGGCAGCGGGAGGGGGCAGGCCAGGAAGGCGGAGGGACCTCAAGAGGGGGTGGGGCATCGGGGCTGTGAGCAGATGGAGGGGATTTGCTTTGCTGAGCTGAACTCTTCAGCCCGTGAGGTTTTGGAGAACTTGATGGGAGTGATGAGCAGTGACGTTGGCCGGCCATTCCTCTGTGTTCATCACTTTCCCTCCTCCCTTGAGTCTTGGGGATGGTGTCTGGTCCCAGCCCCCTTGTGGCCTTGTGGACCCTGGGACCTCTCTTCTGCCTCTGAGCTGCTGTAGCCAACTCCTTCCTTCTCACAGTCCTCTTAAGATCACTGCAGAGGGAGAACGGGGCGAGAGGGACCGGCTGCGGCTCATTTGTGGTGACAGGAAGGTGACCTCTTTCTCTCTTGCAGGACCTGAAGGAGAAGAAAGAGAAGGTGGAGGAGAAGGCCAGCCGAAAAGAGCGAAAGAAAGAAGTGGTGGAGGTGCGGAGCGGTCAGGTGGAGGATACTCCGAGTTCCCCTCCACTTACCTGGGGGTGGGGGGGGGCTGGGTCCTGCCTCCGCTCTGGCCCCTCCCACCCTTCGGTCCCGACGCCCCTGCACCCCTGCCATTGGTGGTGGTGGGGGCACGCGACCAGCCTGACGCCGCTCCCTCGCCCCTCACGCCCTCACCCCTCACCCCTCACCCCCTCACCCCCTCACCCCGGTCCCCACAGGAGGAAGAGAACGGAGCTGAGGAGGAAGAAGAAGAAACTGCTGAGGACGGAGAGGAGGAGGATGAAGGGGAAGAAGAAGGTGGGGAGGCGCAGGGGAGGCTGGGCTCAAAGGAACAGAGTCAGGGTGGGTTTGAAGACCTGAATGAAGCAGGGCTGAGGGCGACCACAGGGGGTCTGTGCCAGAGCTTCCTGCCCTTCCCCAATGACCCGTTTCTGGCTCCTCAGATGAGGAAGAAGAAGAAGATGAGGACGAAGGGCCCGCGCTGAAGAGAGCTGCTGAAGAGGAGGTTTGGGCTGGGTTGGGGGGCCTGAGGGGCTGTCAGGGATGCAGCAGGGGCTGGGAGCCCTTTGGACTTGGACCTGGATCCCTGTGGTGCACGCGTGGGGGCTGGAGCAGGGCAGGGACAGGGGGAGGTCCCTCTCCCATTTTGCAGCTAACCCCAGCTCTCCTTCCACAGGATGAAGCGGATCCCAAGCGGCAGAAGACAGAAAATGGGGCATCGGCATGAGCCCCCTGCCAATGGGCTGGGGGTGGGAGGCCCCTCCGGGCCTGGAGGTGGGGGTGAGAACAGACGAGTGCAGCCACTCTTCACCTGGCTCCTGGCTCTGGACCCTGCACCAGAGCTGCCACCCTCTTTGTCCCCAGCCTTTCTCATGTCCGCCTCTCCAGACACTGCCCCTTCTATCCTCACTCTGCCATTGTTCCACCTCTTGACCTGCTCCATCTGAGCTCCCCAGCTGGTCTCCAATCGCTCCTCTCCCTGACCCTGCTCTCTCCCTCCCTCCCCGACCCCTCCTCCGGTAGCCTCTCCTTCCTCACCTCTGCATCCCAGCCTCCTATCCTGTCCATCCCTACCCTGCCTGATCCCTGGGTCTCCCTCAGATCCCCTTCTCTCAGACAGCGCCAGGCCGGGGTGGGGCCAGGGTTGGGGCCGAGCCCCACAGCTGCCCCCCTCCCCTCTCCTCCCCTTTTTGTATAATTTAATAAAGAAACGGTCGCGCTTCTGTTTTTAACCTGTCTCCTGCTTTCCCGGGGCAGGGGGAGGGGGGTGGCAGATGTCACATTCCATCAGGACCCTTGCCTTCTATGAAAAAGCAGCTGTACCCTCCTACCACCTACCACTCAAGAACACAAGATCAGCACTCCAGGGGTGGACATGGAGCTCGCAGCTTCTTTGAGAACTAACTTCTTTCCTGGTTTTGGATTCTTGGGGATGCTCCTCCCCAGCAGAACACACACACACTTCCCTGCTAGCCCACACCAGGTCTAGACACTGCTGAGCCCAGTGGAAAGCTACCAGCTCTTGTTGTGCTGAACCAGGCAAAGAAGTAGCCTCAGAAACAGGAAGTCCTGCCCTTGAAGTGGGAGAGGGCTGGGAGGCCTGGGTCTCAGCCTCCTGGGACCTGGAGAGAGAGTTGTCTGGCATCAAACGTGTCCACCTGGTAGTAAGGAAGTGAGCACTTGGTCAGGCAGGGGAGAAGTCCGGGGCCTCTTGTGGGTCCCAGGTGTGGTGCAAGTTCTTGGCACCCATGCTCCACCTCTCTGGGCTGGGCTCCTGTGGCTGGGTGGGGTGGGGAGCAAGAGTTCCCTTCTCTCAGACTTCCTTCCCTAGTTCTGTCTCAGTTTTTCTTGAGTTTGATCTCTGTTGCAGGATTTCTGCATTTCTCCATATCTGTTGCCCTGTTAGTTCAAAACCTCTGGATTGGGAGAAGCTGCTGAGTACACAGTGGTCTTGAACTGGATGGGTGTGAGTGTGTGTGTGTGTGTGTGTGTGTGTGTGTGTGTGTGTGACTCATTGACCCCACCATTCTTCGAGAGGACATCCATAACTCACCCAGAGTCTGGACTACAGACACACCTTTTGGCTTCATACTCCATAACTGACCTTGGTCAATGAATCTTTGAGTTGCCTCAGTTTCTTCATCTGTATAATGGGGGATATCAGATTTCATGAGTTACTATCTGTAAAGTATCCAATACAGTCCCTCCACCCCGTATCTTCACTAGTATATAGTGAAGGCTCAATATAATGTAGCTTTTCTTTTTCTGAGGACTTGGGGTGCCCCTCCCCAGACCTACCATCTTTTAGGTCTGCTTTATTCCCAGGAGCCATGGGATGGGTGGGGAGGCAGGCTCATGCTAAATGAAAGTCCTGGGAGGTTAAGGGAATGAGGGAGGAGATGAGTACCAAGGGAAAGGCTTGCCAAGAAAATGTTGAGACTGGAGCAGCAGCTTAGAGGTGGGCAAGCAGGTAGTTCCAGGCAGAAATGGCTTGGAGAGAATGCAGAAGGTCCGCGGGAAGAGGAATAGTCAGAAGGGTGGGGGAGGGTTCGGCGGGGACACCCAGGACCGAGGAAATAAACAAGGGGAGCGCCACCACAGAGGTGGAGGGTAATGCTGCTGGGAATCAACCCCCTCAGACTTTCCACTGCGAAGCGAAACCGTGAGCCTTGGGGTGTGTTGGGGGGGGCAACGGGGAGGGGAAGTGGGGAAGGTGGAGGGAAGGCAGAAGGACAGGGTTGTGGGCCCTGGGAGCAGCAGAACTGCCTCCCAGCTCAAGACAGCCACCTTGCCTCCACTCTACTCTCTGCCACTGCCCTGCCCATTTGCTGGAACCCCCCCGACTCCCCCCCCAAACTCCTGCTGCCTGATCTGGCCAGCTTGCCTCTGGATTCCAGCCCTCTAGTCATTGGTTCTTCCCTCTATCTCCAGGTCTCTGTCCTTGTCCCTCTTCTAGATTCCCTTCCTCCACCCCATATCTTTGCAGAACTCTCTTTTGTCCGTCTGTCCCTCCTTTCTTTCTGACCTCTTCCCTTTGGGGGGCTCAGCGTGGCCCAGGCCTAAGGGAGATGTGGGAGGCTCAGTTCCTGGTTCTTCTGCTTCTGCAACTGCCGTGGGTGGCTCCAGGTAAGACGGGGCTGACCCTCTGGGAGGGCTGCCCTCCAGACCCATGGGTGGGGGAGGGGGTGGTCAGCAGGGATGTCTGGACCTCACAGATGCCAAGTTCCTTAGCTTGGGTGGATTCTTCTAATGCCTTGCTTGGGGCAGTCTTTCTGCCCCCAAAGCCTCTTGTCAGTCTTCCCGTTGGGTGGGGAAGGGACAGAAACCCAAGGTCTTCCTCAGCCCCGTTTCTCCTTCAGGTAACTGAGGCTCCTTCTCTACTCCTAAGTCTTTTAGCTCACGGCCCCTCCCCTTGGCCTCTTTTTTCCTCCCCAGTGGAGGCTCCAGGGTCTGGGACAGAGGTCCGGGTGGTGTGGGCCCAGGAGGGGGCTCCGGTCCAGCTCCCCTGCAGCCCCACAGCCCCTCTCCAGGATGTCAGCCTTCTGCGAACCGCAGGGGTCACTTGGCACCACCTACCAGACAGGTATGCACCCCTAACTTGGGCAACAGGACCCCCACATCCAACAGCAGTGGCATCCAGACTCATAACCCCAGGCCCAAGCTAGCCCTCTGTCTCCTCCCCTGAGCTGTCAGTCCCTCTGAAGCCAGAGGCTCAGCTCCCCCCGCTGCCTTTCCTGTCTTTCCTCCGAAGCCTGCTCCCCTCACACCTGCATCCCTTCTACACCTGCCTCTCCAGAGAGTGGGTGGCGCTGGCCCGACCCGAGGGGAGACGGGGATGAGGACGGTTAGCGGGCCAGAGATCTTCCTTTTGGGTGCCTTTCCTCATCCTCGAAGTGGGGTTGGACCGCCTCTTGCCCCGGGCTTGTTACCCCTCGCATTTCTCAGTGCCGTCCCTCTCTCCCGCCCAGCGGTCCTCCGGCGCCCGCGCCCAGCCTGCGCCCCGCCGCGCCCTCCGCCCGGGGCCCGGGTCCGCGGCGCTACGTGGTGCTGATGCTGGCGGCCGGCGGCCTGCGCAGCGGGAGGCCCCCCCTGCAGCCCCGCGTGCAGCTGGACGAGCGCGGCCTCCAGCGCGGGGACTTCTCGCTGTGGCTGCGCCCGGCCCGACGCACCGACGCCGGCGAGTACCGCGCGGCCGTGCACCTCCGGGACCGCTCCCTCGCCTGCCGCCTCCGTCTGCGCGTGGGCCAGGCCTCCAGTAGGTGGGGGCGGGCCGCTGGGAGCGGGGCTGGAGCCGGGGCGCCGCGGTCCCTGTCGCCCTGGGAGGCAGGAAGGGCCGGGGCAGGGGCTGTGCTTCCCGGGAGGCGCCCTGGGCCCCGCCCGAGAGCCCCCGGGAGGGGAGCGGGAGGGGGTGGGGAGCAGAGTGGAAGGGGCGCCCCCAGAGAAGCACGTGTGTGGGGAGAGGACCCTCTGGAGAGACTGTCTCACCCCTGGAGCTCCCCTCCCCCACGCACCTGGGAGTGCCAGGATGGAGGAGGGGAGGCACCCCTGGGTTGGGGGGAGAGTGCAAGGCTAGAGTGACTCATTTCAGACATCTGTAGCTCAGGGGGTGGGCTGAGTGGGGATCCTCAGGCAAGGCGTGGAGAAAGGGAAGGGTCGACCATGTCAACCAAGTATACTGGAGGCCTGGGGGGGCGGGGGGCGTGTGCAGGGGAGGGAGGCAGGAGATCCCGCCCGAAACATCCATTTTAAGCACCTCCAGGTACCAGGCACTGGACTGGTGGGGGTTGGGGAAGGAGGGTTTGCGGGCGGTGGTCAGAGGACGGTTGGGGAGGAGAAGACAAGTGTTGGCTGTGGGGCTAATCAAATCTTCTTTATCCGTGAGCAGTGACTGCCAGCCCCCCAGGGTCCCTCAGGATCTCCGACTGGGTCATTTTGAACTGCTCCTTCAGCCGCCCTGACCTGCCAGCCTCTGTGCACTGGTTCCGGGGCAGAGTCCCTGTTCACGAGTCCCCCCATCACCACAAAGCTGGAAGCTTCCTCTTCCTGCCCCAAGTCAGCCCCTCAGACTCTGGGCCCTGGGGCTGCATTCTCACCTACAGAGATGGCTTCAATGTCTCCCTCACGTACAACCTCACCGTTCTGGGTAACTCCTCCAGTCTGCCTTCACCCTTGACCACAACCCCTCTCTGCCCCCCTTCACCTCCCCCTGACTTATGGGTCCCCAAACCAGGTCTCCGGCAGCTAGCGCCCACTGTGAATGCTCTGGGCCTCACGGCCCCACTCCCTTTTACCTCGCATTGCAACCTTTCAGCTGCCTTCCCCACTTCTGGCTTTTCCCTGGGCCATCCAGCCTCACTGGGCCACCTTTGGCCTCCTGGTGGCCCGGCCCACATGAGGGGCTCTGAACATCCTCAGTTCATCCACATTACTCTGCTCCCTTGCACTCTTCGGAGCTGGACCACCTCCTTTGCTCTTCTGCCTCCCGTCCCTGCCGCCCCAGTGCTCCAGCCTCTCTGTACCTCCCCCTCTCCACTTCAACTTTGGCTTCTCCTTCTTTCCCAGGTCTGGAGCCCTCAGTGCCTCTGATGGTGTATGCTGGAGCAGGTTCCAGGGTGGACCTACCTTGCCGCCTGCCCCCCGGTGTGGGGACCCAGTCTTCCCTCACTGCCAAGTGGACCCCTCCCGGGGGAGGCCCTGACCTTCTGGTGGCTGGAGACCATGGCAACTTTACCCTCCAACTGGAGGCTGTGAGCCAGGCCCAGGCTGGGGCCTACACTTGCCACATCCATCTGCAGGGAGAGCAGCTCAGCGCCACAGTCACTCTGGCAGTCATCACAGGTCAGCCCCAGGTGGGAAAGGATGAGCTCCCATCGCAGGGGAGCTGGGACAGGGAGGGCAGGCCGTCGGGCCAAGACTGGGCAGATCAGCCTCATGATAAAAGGCCACCGTGTGCAAGTTGCAGAGGCTGCCCTGGTGGCCTCCTCTTTTCTCGCCCCCACATAAAGAACTGAAACTGAAAATCTCCCCTGAGTCACTAGGTGAACATTCCATTCTCCTCTAAGGGACTCCCCTGCTCTGAATTGGGAGGAGGGTCTGAGAAGTTAGAAGGAGAGGTGGCAAAAGTTTGAATGGTTCAAAAGAGGTGGACTCTATTTCTAGAATCCTCATCTACTTGGGGACCAGTGCTTGGCTTAAAGTTGCAGGAAGTGGCTTGGATTTGGGAGGAGTTAATAAATCAGTCCCTTGGTCAGCAAATATTTACTGAGCAAGGACTGTTTTTTTGTTTTTTTGTTTTTGTTTTTTTTTTTTAAGAGAGTATAAAACAAACACAGAAACAACAACAACAACAACAAAAAGCCAAAACTCAGAAAGTGTGTGTTGATGGATTGGTAACTAGGAGCCACAACAGCTCAGCTATGTCTGTAGTATTCACCTGGGGTCACTAAACAGTAGCACCTCGTAGTAGGTACTTAATAATGTACATTGGTTGAGTGAATCAGTGAGTACACTGACAGGTCATACATCTCCCAAGGGCCAATGCTGACTTTCCACCTGCTCCAGGATAGCTCTCCCTCGATGTCATACCCACACCCCAGCCTCACTCCGAACCCCATCCTTTCCTCACCCCACGTGTCCTCTTGCTGACTTAGCCTTTCTGTCTGTAACTCCACCCGTATCCCACTCCCCTGAAACTTGGCCTCCTGTTTCCTCCACATCCAGTCAGCCCACAAAGCCTCCCAACTTTGTCCGTCCTAGGTCTTCTTGAGGGTCCGCTGTTTCCGGTTAGTTGTCCAGGCTCTCTGCACGACAGCTCACTGGGAGAGATTGTTGCCCCTGTAGAGAAGGAATTTCTCAAATCACAGGCCTGGGAAGTGCCAGCCTCGGGGTCTAAGGTCGGGTGTCTGTGTTGCCAAATCCTCAGGTGGCTCCACCACTCTGCTCAGCTCAAGACCCTTCACCACTGGTGTCCTCCTACCGGCCCTCTCTCTCACCGTACAGCTTTGAGATGCTCTGTCTGTAGACGGATGGGTCAGTTCACTATTCTCTGAACATTCAGAAAAGGGGGCAGAGTTCATTCAGGGGCCACCTCAAGGCAGGGGGCACTGATGTGAGCCAAGTCATGGAAACAAAAAAAGTGCAAGGTGTATTGGGAGGGGGGCAACACACCTGACTGATCTTGGGGTTTCTGAGCATTTGAGTGGGAAGTCGTGTAAAAGAATCCAAGATGGTATTTGTTACGTGATCCTTCCGGGCCAGTTTGAGTTTGAACAGTCCCGGAGGGCAGTAGAGAGCTTGGAGGCTGTTAAGCTGCAGAGGGATCTGCCGGGAGCTTTGTCTTGATAAGATTGATTTGGCCCTGACCCCGATCTCCTCCCCTCAACCTCACCCAATCAGAGCCCAGGTGAGAGCCTGAGTGCCGGGCGATTGAGACGGGGGAGTTGAATCTATGGTTTCAAGTAAGGGGGTCGGGCCCTCAAAGATCTCTTCCCTCTGATTTTCTCAGTGACTCCCAAATCCTCTGGGTTACCTGGCAAGCTGAGAAAACTGCTTTGTGAGGTGACCCCGGCGTCGGGACGAGAGCATTTTGTGTGGAGCCCCCTGGATAAGCAGTCTTGGAGAGGTTCCCCGGGACCCTGGCTGGAGATGCAGGAGGCCAGACTCCTTTCTCAGCCCTGGCAGTGCCATGTGTACCAGGGAGAGAGGCTTCTCGGGACAGCGGTGTACCTCACTGAGGTGGCTGGCCCAGGTCTGAGACCCCACACGTTCCGGACCAGTCGTCTTGACCCCACTTTCCAGACCCCTCCCCACCCGCATTCCAGATCTTTTCTTTCTAACCTCCGACTCTTGTCCAGGCCCCAACCCACTTCTGTCATTCATTAGCTAATGATCCTGGATAAGTCCCTCAACTCTGGGCCTCATTGTCTGCGGAATGTACGAGGGTGTGGCAAGATACCCTTCCAGCTATGACCCAGTACCTAATGCTATACTTCTTCTGTAGGTGCCCAGAGCTCTGGGAGGGCCCCAGGTGCCCTGAAAACAGGCCATCTCCCTCTCTTTTCCATCCTTGGTATCCTCTTTCTGCTCCTTTTGATGACTGGAGCCTTTGGTTTTCACCTTTGGAGAAGACAGGTGAGCCGGGGACACCCCTCAGCCCCCACCGGCCACTGGCTTCCCCTCTTTTCAGTTTTCTTTTCTTTTTTTAAGATTTTATTTATTTGACAGAGAGAGACAGAGAGAGAGAGGAAACACAAGCAGGGGGAGTGGGAGAGGGAAAAGCAGGCTTCCTGCTGAGCAGGGAGCCCGATGCGGGTCTTGATCCCAGGACCCTGGGATCATGACCTGAGCTGAAGGCAGACGCTTAACAACTGAGCCACCCAGGCGCCCCTCTTTTCAGTTTTCTGAGTGCTGTCTGGCACCCCTTCCTCAGGGAAGATGACCAAGGCAGACTCCTCATCCTGCCTTGAGAGTCCCCCTCTTCATAAGCCTCTCCAGGGACTCCTTGTGCTTCAAGGACCCAAGGGAGGCTTGAAGGGGCTGAGAAAAGGCCTGGGACCAGAAGGGGAGGGCAGGGGCCTGGAAAAGAATAGACTCATTCAGTATCCTCCTTATTGTCTTTCCCTTCATCCTTCTCCGCACCCACCCTCCATGTCTTCCCACAGTGGCGTCCAAGAAGATTCTCTGCCTTGGAGCATGGGACTCACCCACCTCAGGCTCAGAGCAAGATAGCGGAGCCTGAGCCTGAGCCGGAGCCGGAGCCGGAGCCGGAGCCGGAGAAGCTCTGACCTGGAGCTCAGGCAGCCCGCAGATCTCCACAACTCAGTCCAAATAAACTCCCTGTCAGCAGCAAGCCTGAGTCTGGCTCCTTCTGTCCAGGAAAGGTTCCTGTGTCTGCCCAGCCTCTGGGGGCTCCCTTCTCCCACCTCAGCCTTCCGACCTACTTTCCCCAGCCAATCTCTCTTATCTTCCTCTTTTCTGTTCCTGGCCTCTCCGTGATTCTTTCTGCCTTGGTCTTTCTTTTGCTGTCTCTCGCTCTCTCTCTCCCAGGTAGTCGTTTTTCTGAAGCTCCAAAAGCCCTCACCCCTTACCTCTACAGCTCTCTTCTGCGTCCTTTGCTCATGTTATGCTGGCTGCCCTGGTTTCCTTTGTATTTTTGTTCCCCTGGCCCACCCCATCCCACACTTGGCTCCATTTCACATTGTCCTTGGCCCTTTTGCTGCAGTGCGCGCGCGCAGACACACACAGATACACACACACACACACACACAGAGGAGCCCTGTCATGTCACGTCCTCCAGGGGATCAGGTCTTGCGACCTTTCTGGGCAGCTGGCTGAGGTTTCTGCTTGCCTCCTCCCCACCCCCACGTTCCCTGGCTCTGGGCAACCTGTGTGGTCCCAGGCACGAGAACACACTGCCACCCAGTGGCCACTGTTTGTCATGCCATGGGAGGTCACTGGGCAGGCGGGGGCAGGCTGGAGGAGACCAACAGCGCAGTGGTCCAGGCGGGCCCAGATCCCTGCGAGCGGGCGCCACCTCTGCGGTGTTCACTTTGTGCGGTCCGCGTCTGAGTGTGCACCAAGCAGCGGTCACGTCCCCTGGGCACTCTCCAGGAGAGGGACCGAACCATGCCCGCCTCAGGACACAGAGCCCCGGCCCTGGCAAGGTTATGATCCAAGTCTGACAAAGGCGAGCGCTGCGAACAAAGGTCCCCGTGGCGAGAAAAATGGCCAGCAAGACAGCTGGTTGTGGCACAGCTGTGGGAGTCCAGAGACCTGGCTTCGGATCCTATCTCTGCTGATGTGAGCAGAGCTGACCTCCTCAGCCTCGGGTTCTTCCTACTAAGTGGAATAATGATAATGACCCATGAAAAGGGGTTGCTGTATCAAATGGTCAAAGGGCTTTGAAAACTGAGGTGCCCCCGAGTATATGATGTGCTTGTCGGGTTCCCCACTTGTGAAGGAGGTAGCCGGCCCGTTCTGGTCACGCCAGGAAGGGGACCCAAGCCCCACAAGCATACCTGCCTCCCTCGTTGTCTGTCTTTGTCTTGGAAAGAACATTCCCCTGAGGCGTGCTGACTGTCCTTCAGCAGAGCACACACACAGCTTTGGCCCCCAGCACCACCACCCCCACCCCCCGGGGAAACTAGACCTCCATCTGCGATATGCGCAGGGCTCTGGACTCAGCTGCACACAGCTCTGCCAGGGAATGTTAACCCTGGACAGGAGGAAACAAAGATTGGAAGGGAGTGGGAGTGAGCCTGCAGGAGCAGGAGACGCATGGTGGCAGACACCCTACTTCGTATCCCACCGAGCCTGGGTGCCACGTGCACAGTGACACAAACCAGGAGGCTGAAGACATATCCCTGTGGAGACACAATGGCGCGAGACTTGGGGACAGAGGGGTACCTTTGTTCTGGGCAGAGCCTCCGAGGGCGAGGGGCACCCTCTGAAGCCTGAGTAATGAACCATTTAAAGCAATCTGAGTTTCTGAGCCTTAGGATGGTGGTAACCCTTGCCTTGTCACAGGTGGAGAAACAGTGACAAGGAAAGAGGCGCTGACACTCACCAGAGATCATCACGCTGTAAGGTGAAGTCCTGAAGTTCCTTCAAGAAGCCTCGAAAGCATCATCCCCACCGTTTACTGTGGGCTGGGGACAGCTGCTGAGGAGACCCCTCAGGTCTGCCCTATGACCCTACTCTCCATAGCTGTAGTGGAAGCCCCCATGTTTTATTTTATTTTTATTTTATTTTTTTGCCTCATGTTTTAATGGGGCAGGGGTTTCCTGGAAAGTTCTGTGGGTGGCAATTTTCCTTTCTACTGGGTAACAACCTATGTGCCTTTTGGGCTTATGAGAGTAGTCATCAAGGATTCACCGTCGTCTATGTGGGGACTTCCCCGTGCTCCTGAATGAAGGGGACAGGGAGGGGACAGAGGCAGAATGAAAGGCCACCTCGTTCCTCTACCCACTAAGAAAGAGAAGAGCAAAGGGTAGAAGGAAGAGGGGGCATGAGGCTTTTGCATACAGGGCTCCTTCTTTCATTCTTACTCCTTCCTCTGTGGGATCTCTCCTAGGGGTGATACATTCCTGCTCCTCCCCCTTCCCCCCCCAAAGCCCCATTCCCCATCTGGCAAGATAACCTCCGACCCTTTTATTGTCCCCTTAAGGCCCCCCAAAGAGCTAGGTGAATTTATCTTGCATCTCCAAGTTCATTGGCAAACCAGTGTTCCAGGTTGGGGTCCTGGAGGGGAAGGGACACGAAGGAGGCGGGGAGCTCAGGAAACTTCAGTGGGGGCTGGGGTGGTGGATCATCTTAAACCCTTGTTAAAAAGAAAGGAAGTGTGGTGCCTGGGTGGCTCAATAGGTTAAGCTCAGGTCATGATCCCAGTTCCCTGCTCAGCCGGGAGCCTGCTTCTCCTTTCTCTGCTGTTCCCCCTGCTTGTGCTCTCTGGCTCTCTGTCAAATAAATAAGTAAAATAAAAATAAAAATTAAAAAAAAAAGGAAGGAAGCAAAAAAAAAAAAAGATGCTCTATTAGTTACCTATTGCCACATAACAAGCCACCCCAGAAGTTAGTAATTTAAAACAATAAACATATGATCTCACACCGTCAGGAAGCTAAGAGCAGCTTAGCTGAGTGGTTCTGGTGCAGGGTCTCTTGTGAGGCTGCTAAGATGTGGGCCAGGGCTGTGGTCATCTAAAGGCTTGGCCAGGGTGGAGGATCTGCTTCCAAAAAGGCTCCCTCAGGTGGCTGCTGGTCAGAGGCTGTATTTCCCCTGTGAGTGGGCCTCTTCATAACGCTGCTCGCTGCAGAGCAACTGGCTTCCTCTGGGGGAGAGAGTGGCCAAGAAAAAAGCTACCATGTCTTTATAACCTCATCTAGAAAGGGATACACCATCACTTCTGCCCTAGTCTATTGGTCACACAGACCAACGCTGGTACAACATGGGAGAGGACAACATAAAGGGTGAATTGGAAGTAGCAGGAAGCACTGGGGGCCATCTTGCTTATGACAGCTTGGCTATCGTGGGGGAACAGTGCCTGAGAGAGAGAGAGAGGCCAAATGAGGAGAAGGAGCGTCTCTGAGTTCCTCCATCCCTAGCCTTGCAGTGGGCCTGACAGCCTCCTCTACTGTCTACTGTCCAGAGGTTCTGGAAGCCAAATGAGGTCCAGGGTCTTGCCAAGTCAAGTGTGTCAGGCAAGAGGCCATACTGTGCTCATTCAGACCCGTGGTCACATTTGCCAGTGTGCCCCCCACTTTGACTTGGTCTTCTCATGTCCCCGGGCCAGGGCAGACACAGAAATTTCCCTGCCCCACCATCCCCACCAGGCAGAAGTGTTAGGGTTCAGGCCTGAGTCCCTGCTGTTGCCGCCCACCCCCCTCCAAAGGAGACGAACAAAGAGCTTAGGTGACCCTGCTCAGGCCCCGCCCCCAGGTGGAGTTAGCCCTTTGAAGGGAATGGCGTTGGGCTGAGGATGGCTTCTAGCTGCTGTGGCTGACAGTTTCTCCAAGGGCTGCAGGTGCAAGCCGGCTGAGCCCAGGCCGAGCTCTGAAATTTGTTTGCTCCAACCTCCCACGGGAGGCGGGAAACCCAGGAGCCTCCCTCCGAGTTGCCGAACATGGTCATAGAGCTAGGGACAAGAGGGCTGGGGTGGAGGTGGGTCAGGCCTCCAAGACTCTTGTTTCCCAAACAACAGCCTTGATCACCCCTCCCCCACCTCCCCCATCTCCAAGCCCTGCCCCCAGCCCCCTTTGCAGAGGGTGTCGGTGCAGCTGCAGAAGGTTCTGGTAAGGAGGCCACCACAAGACTGCACCTGGGGCTTCCAACTCATTACTCCACAGGCTGCTCTACCCCTTCTCCACCAGCCTGGTCCGTGACACTCCATCAGCAGGTCACCAAGTGGGTTTCGCTCTTCTCCCCATCTTTCTCCCACCTTGGGCTCCTTCCGCTCCTCCAGCCTGGAGACAGAATACACACAGCAAAAGTAGCTCCCTACCAGGAAGCAGGAGACTTCTGCAAATCCCCATGTTCCATTCTTACAGGCCTGTGATGGAGCAAACAGTTTCACTTCAGTTTCTTCTTCTGCAGAAGGGGGAACAATAATACCCACCAAAATGTCTGACACGTGCAAATGTATGTGAAAGTGCTTGGAAAATGGAAAATCACTCAGTCGATGTGAGGGACCATGGTGGCGTGAAGCCTCAGGAGGCCCCAGACGTGCTTGTCACCCTCCTACCCCTTCATCACTGTGGGAGAAGACTTCTCTTAGCTGTCAGCCTGGCCTTCCTTTTTGTTTGTTTGTTTGTTTGTTTTTAAGCAATCTCTACACCCAGTGTAGGACTCAAACTCATGACCCTGGGATCAAACTCAATCCCAGGACCAAGAGTCTTGGAGGCCTTCCAACTGAGCCAGTGAGGAGCCCCCATCTTGGTCTTTCTTAATGCAGAGGAGAGGCGGTGGGGGTAGGGGGGCCATCCAGGGCTGGGGCCCCAGCAGCTAAGTTGGAATCCCAGTTCCACCAATATAGTTTACCAGCTCTGTGACTATTAGCAATTTTCTTAAACTCTCCGAGCCTTGGTTTCCTCATCTGTGTGATCTGGAGAAAAGCAGTTATGCCCTCTCATTGTCATGAGGATTACATAAAACATACAACCATATAAAGCACATAGCAGTCCTAACTGCTCAGCAGAAACTTCCTCTCTCCTCCTGTTATCTTTTCCTGCTTTGGAAACCCCAGAGGGAGAGCCAGATTCTTGGGGCCTGTTAACTTTTGAGAATCCAACTTCATGGGTGCTCAAGGTCACAGACACAAGGGCTGGACAGCATCACACAATCCATCTGGTCATCGGTTGCAAATTGGTGGCCCTACGCTAGATCCAGCCCTTCGGAATGCTTGGTTTGACTCACTCAAGGTTAGAACAACAACAGAAAATTAGTTGCCAATATTAAAATTAGGGGATATCATATAAATGTTTGGTTTTCCAGCTTCCCTTGAAAGTTTGGCAGAACAGGCAGGCAAGTCTGAGTTTGCATCCTGGTGCAACCTCTCCTGTCAACGCAGCTGGAGCTGTGCGGTCAGTGGCTGCCCTCATTACAAGACGCCCATACCCTCCAGGTGACCCACCTCAGTCCCCACCCCTCCCTACGTTTACAGCCAGCCTGCTTTCCCACTCATGTTACCTAGCAGCCTCCTGTAGTCATTTGGTTTTGTGATCCTTGGCTTTCCATTCATTCATTCATTCAAAAAGTATTCAACAGGAATTTAAATAAAATAAAATAAAATAGGGGTGCTTGGGTGGCTCAGTCAGTTAAGTGTCTGCTTTCGGCTCAGGTCATGATCTCAGGGTCTTGGGATCGAGCCCCATGTTGGGCTCCCTGCTCAGCGGGCCTGGGGGAGGAAGATGAGCAGTAAATGTTTAAAGGGTACAGAGCTTCAGTTGGGGAAGATGAAGAAGTTCTGGAGATGGATGGTGGTGATGGCTGCCTAATAATATGAATGTACTTAATACCACAGAACTCTAGGCTTCAAAATGGTTAAAATGGTAAATGTTATGGTATGCATATTTACCACAACAAATTTAATACCAATAAACCTCAATACAATCAATACAATTCTATTTCTTTTTAAGAGAGAGAGTGCACCCACATGCCCGAGGGGGGGTTGGGAGTGAGGATGGAGGGAAAGAATCTTAAGCAGGCTCCACACTCAGCATGGAGCCCAACGTGGGGCTCAATCCCAGGACCCTGAGATCATGACCTGAGCCAAAATCATGAGTTAGACGTTTAACCGACTCACCCACCCAGGCACCTGTCAATATTTTTAATAAAGGATTCAGTACGTAATAAGGGTCTACCAGGCCCAAGGCACTCTGCTGGTTGCTAAGTAAGACAGATGTGGTCACCACTTGAGCCTGCCAGAAAGACACTAAACAATAATTTCATAACTATAACACGTGCTTGCAAGGGAGAAGAAGCATGGGGTACTGGGAGATCTTACCTTATTAAGGAAAGCTTGTTTCAACTGAGTAGCTTGAGAGGAGGGGTCACATGCGAGAGGATAACGAAGCAACAAGATCCAGACACACAAATTCTGCTGCGAAGTGCGGGGTGGGTCGGGGGGTGCCCCCTCACCTACCTTACCTCTGAAGCACCTGCCTCCAGACTTCTTTTAGGTAAGAAATCACCTTCAGTCTCAGTTAAGCCTCTATTATGTTGAATTTTCTTTCACTTGCAGCAGAACCCAATGCTCCCTGATACACACTACCCAGGGAAGCCTTTCTTGATCTTCCAGTTGAAATAAGGTTCCCTATAATAAGATCCCCAGCACTCTGGGCATCTCTTTTGTAGCATGTGTCCAATTGTGATGACATTATTAATTGTTTAGTTTCTATGAAACAGGCTGGAGTGGTGACCACATCTAGCTTACTTATTACATCCCCAACACACACAGAGTGCTTTGGGCCTGGAAAACACTTGAAGAAGGGTGCCTGGCTGGCTCAGTCGGTAGGACCTGCAACTTTTGATTTCGGCGTTGTGGGTTTGAGCCCCACACTGGGTGTAGAGATTACTTAAAAATAAAATCTTAGGGGCGCCTGGGTGGCTCAGTTGGTTAAGTGTCTGCCTTTGGCTCAGGTCATGATCACAGGGTCCTGGGATCGAGCCCCACGTCAGGCTCTCTGTTCAGCGAGAGCCTGCTTTTCTCTCTCCCTGCTGCTCCCCTGGCCTGTACTCTCTCTGTCAAACAAATAAATAAAATCTTAAAAAAAAAAAACAAAACAACAACCCAGCTTGTTGAATATATGAATGAATGGGCAGAACTGGATTAGTTCAGAGGTTAGAAACTTAAATACCTATTAGGACCGGTGAGGTAATGTAAATGAGAAAAGCAGGCAGGCTATAAACAAGTCTGAGGCAGGGGCTGAAGCCTGAGGAGGACACACACCCTCCCTGTAAGGACAGCCCTTAGAGGTTGCACCGAATACTTGCACTTACATCCATTAACTGAAATTGAGTCATTTAGCCACATCCAGATGCAAGGGAGGCTGGGATTCAGTATACATTAAATCTGGGCAGCCATGAGCTCAGCTAAAAAAGGGACGGTTCTGTTAGTAAGGAAGAAAGAGACAAGATTTTGGGGACAATGAAAAGTCTGCGCAGAGAAATAGCGAAGATCTGAAGAAGGAACAAAACTTTCCTCAATTAGTGGTCCTCAAAGTGTGGCCCGTGGCGGGGAGGGGTCCCTGAGACTCTTTCAGGGAGATTTTGAGGTCAAGCTACTTCCATAAAAATAATAAGACACTATTGGCTTTTGTCACCATGTTGACATTGCGATGATGTTGCAAAAGCAATCTGGGTTAGACTGCTGCCTTAGCACAAATCAAGGCAGCGGAGCCAAACGGGGCTGTAGTCATTGTGCTCTTCACCGCCAGGCACTTGCAGTGAAAAAAGAATAAAAATATTAATGCCACTTTCACTTAAGAATGCCTTTGATGAAGCAGTAAATATTAATGTTATTAAATCTCAAACGTTGAGTACACGGTGTTATAATATGAGAAGTAGCATGACTCCTTTCTGCTGCAAATGAATCACAAGGTTGTCTCAAGTCGAAATGCCTGCATCAATTGTTGGAGTTGCAAGCTCAACTAGCCACTCTTTTCATGGTAGGGGAAGGGCATGGTCACATGGGCACATTTAAATGAGCACTCAGGCTGTTGGTGGAGGATGGCCTAGAGGACGAAAGAATGGGGATGCCAGGAGACAGCGAGGAGGCAGGGCTTTGGTCCGGGCACAGGATGGGGATGGCACCTGGGGTTGGAATGGATGGACCAGTGGTGGTGGGGCAGAGTGGCTTGGATAGACTTCTGAGAGAGTTCAAAGGTAACATCCACAGGAAATGGCAAATAAACCCATGGGAGGGGTTGCGTGAAGGAGTCAGAGAGTATTGCCAGTCTGTTTGGCCTGAGCAGCTGGGAGGTGGCAAAGCCCTCGCTGAGTGGGATACTTGCAGGAGAAGTAGGTCTGGAGGGTAGTGGTAAGCAGGTGATCAGTGTACTGTGGGACATACTGGGTTTGCTATGTGTGGTGAGCGTCCAAGTGGAGATGTCCAATGGGCAGGAGGATCTACACATCTGGAGCTCGAGAGAGACCTGGGCTGGAGAAATACTTGAGGGTCTGGCCAGAGTTGAAGGGCCAGAGGAAAAGGGTCTGGTCAATTGTCACTCTGGGGGTCACTCTGCAGGCCTCAGCCCAGGCCCTCTCTGCCACACTGGGCCACCCATAGTGCTTCTGGTCCCTCCCCACTGAACCAATGCCCTCAGGACCCTGGCCAGGGGCTGTTTGGGGCTTATCAAATGCCCTCATGTGCCCCCCCCCCCTTCTTTCCCTGAAGCCCAAACCAGATTGTAGTATCATCAAGGCCGTCTTTTTTCTTGTTACACAACAAGAAGTTCAGCGACACTCTGTGCTCCAGCCTAGTTCTGCTCAACTTTTTCCCTTGACTTTGGCATTTTCACTTTGACATCTTTCCCTGAGAGGCAGGGGGTGGGGACCCCAGTCCCAGATGGTGACGTTGGGGGTTGGCCCAGGCCTGGGGTGTAGAGGAGCCTCACCACTGGGCTTCCTGTCTCTTCGTTTACATACATCTCTGCAGAAGTAACAAGCACTCTCCCCAGTGGGCTCCTGGTTGCAGAGCTCCCCGCCCTCACGTAGACACACCTGTGTGAGAAGCAGAGGGGAGGAAAGACACAAGCCTGGAGGTAAGATGGATAGACTCAGCTTCATTCTTTTCCACGGGTCTGGGAAGGGGAGGAGAATGTGGCTGCAGATGCATTGGAATGTTCTGGACTCCCAGTTCTCTGCCCACAACTCTGGCCACCTTCTCTTGTGTTTCGCACTAAATGAAATGTGAGATTCAAGAGGCCGGGGACTATGGCAAATTTCTCTCCACATCCCCCTGTGCTCAGCTCAGTGCCCGGAGCAGAAGGTACTCCTTAGAGGGGCGTTGAGCTAGATTGCAAGATCAGATAAGGCACGGAGACTGGAGGCCACCCCGGGCTGAGAAAGGCAGTGGGAGACAACTAGTCAAGGGCCCGTGGAGGAGAAGATAGGAAGAGGGGAAAGAGGGGAAAAAAGGTAGAAGAGAGGGTGGGAAACGGTTAGAAAGAATAAATATATATTAAGGAGGAAGGATGCCCTTAAAAAAAAAAATGAAAAGAGGAAACAAAAGAAAAAGCAAGAAAATGAGAAGGACAAGTGAAATCTAGTCTAGAAGCAATGCTCCCCAAGTCAATTTTCCTAATGACTCAATTGCCAGAAATTCACCAGAAACCATATTTGTCTGCAGCATTTCATAAGCCTTATGACAGAGGTAAGTTCTTTTACCTATCTTTTCTGTTTATATTTATTTCTACATTTTGATCTACTTTTGGGCATTTTTAGGATTTTTGAACAATATGTTTAAGGGCCCTTCCATTTTAATGAGCTTTAAAATGATTAACGAAATTCTCTGAAAGGGTTGAAACTGAACTCTTAGGTATGCAATGCTATAAACATGATAGATACATATTCTTAGGTAAATACGTCACTAGAAAAACAGGTTCAAAGAAAGTTTTAGATGTCTCAGCTGCTCTAGAAAAGGAGGCTAGGTGGTTTCAAAAAGGATTTGCAGGTCCCTCCTGGGCTTGGTGTGGTGTTGGGGGGATGCGGGAGGTGTTACCCCTCAAGATGGAATGCCCTGTACAATCCTGCCTCTTGCCTCCATGCTCTTTGTCTTTTCCCCTCTCCTAAGACCTCCATGGCCTTGTAGCATTGTCCCCCAGGTGTCCTAAAGCCTTCCCTTCCAGACATATTTTGGGAGAGGGACCTTTTCGGTACCGTCAGATTCGTCAAAATAGAAAGGCCCCACTATCGCTAATTCAAACGTTTTGCTCTGGGTGGGATAGCTCTTCCTGAAATTTCCATTTTCGTGGGGCAAATTTTTAGGGGTGCAAGGCTGACAGTAGAACCTGATGCGGGAGATCATTCCGTTTCATATTTTGACAAATAATTTCTTGTGCTGTGTTAGATTCTGTGGGCTCATACAAAATGGCCGCCCTCTTAGCCTCGGATGAAGGAGTTCCCAGAGGACAGGGTCAGAGAGAACTCCCGACATGATTTCCCTCTTTCAGTTGGGGGACACTTGTATAGAAGAGGTCTACCTCGAAATAAAAACTCCCCCTCACCAACTGGTTCTAGGCAGAAGCCCTGTAGAGTCTTAGGCCCTGATCTGGGCCATAATGGTGAGGTGGCCACAAGGGAGTTCAGTAGACCAAGGGCCTTGCTCATTTTAGACACTCAATAAATGTTGAATGAAATAACTTTGATGAGGGTGGGTGATGGGAAGGGACAGATAGGGGCCTGGGTTTTTAGGGCTCTAAAGTTGAGCTCTGTTCCACACCTTTTGGGAGATATAGGGGAAGGGAGGAAGGAGGGCACGGCACCCCCCACGTGGGCGTCTGAGGCAAAGGAGAGGATGGTGGAGGTTGCAGCCACCGAACCACAAGGGTCCCTTAGAGGGTCATGGTCTCTAGGAAGTTTACATGAAACCAGTGAGCAGTAGAGAGAGTGTATGCGGTGGGGGGCACATCCCATGGCGGGGCTTGAGGGGCTGCCTGGGGGCTCTGGGGAGAAGATGAAAGTGTCTGTGGGACCACAGACTGTCGCTGTGGTGGGGCTGTGCCCTCTTCCTCTCCCCAGTCTCGCCCCTCATCCCATCTGGGGGGCCAGGGCAAGGGCAACAGGAACCTCAAGAGCTCAGAGAGTTTGTGAGTTTGTGTTGCCATTTTGGTCTCATGGTTCTCTTGGTCTCTTTTGATCTCTCTTTTGGTCTACTGCTCTGGGCATGGGTTTTGCCTTTCAGAATGTCTTCATCTCTTTCCCTCTGACTCTGCCCGGTTTGTACTACCCTGGGCTTGGCATGGGATCCGGGATTGTGTGAAGTGTAGCTAGCTGTGGCTTTAATGAGCTGCTCCGGCTCTCTCCCTCCCGTCCTCCGTCACCCTCCCTTGAGGCCTCTGTGTGTTTCCTGGAATCTGTCCTTTTCCCTTGGTCCACCTGCAGACATCTCCCTTGCACCCACCTTCGGCTCCAAGCTGTGCTCTGCAGGCTCCCTTCACATCAAAGCTGGTTGAAAGCCTGCATTCCTGCCAGAGGCCTGGATGCCTGTTCACTGGCAAGAAGGGGCTAGAGCTTAGTGGCAGCTGGAGGTGGAGATGAAAAAGGAGGAGAGGCAAGGGGCACTCTGGGCAAGACCAACAGAGCCAGAATTGGTTCCTGGCGTCTGAGGCCAAGAGGAAGAGAGGTTCAGGTGTGGGGAGTCGAGTATGGGAGCCATCAGTGTGGGGAGGCACAGACACAAATACACAGATGTGAGCGAGAAACAAGGAGAGAGAAAGGCAGAAAGAGAGGGACAGAGAGAGACGGGGGGCCAAGGCCTGGGGGACCAGCAAGCCCTCCCAGCCTCTCTCAAGGGGCTATGGTGTACAGGATGTCACTGTACTGGGGCAGAGCGCCTCTGGGGAGGATGAGGATGTGGGAATCAAAAGCCTGCTCTCTGGGGCGGCAGCGGAAGCCCAAGTCACCAAAGCAAGCAGCAGCTGGAAACCCATAGCCTCCTCCACCGAGCTGAGCCTTGGGTGAGTTGGGACAGTACAAGGAGCTGGAGGTGGGGAAGAAGCCCTCTGCACAGACCTCAGGATCATGGCGTGAGGAAGAAGGAATGACCACCATTCGGGGAAGGGTCAAGAATGTCCCTAGCCTTCCCTAGGCATCTACACTGAATTTGGACCCCAGGGAAGGGATATTCCAAATGGAGGCTCCTTTATTTTCCGCTCACCAAGGACATATTGAGTCTGGGACGGGAGGACAGTGGGAACCACTCTCAGATATAAGAGCGGCCATACCCCACTCTCTCCCCTCAGCCTTCCTCTCAGCACCTCCATGCCCCATGCTAACTTGTAAACAACTACACCTGTGACCAGCCTTTGTCCTCCATTTCTGGAAACCTTCCTGATCTCTTCACTTCCTATTTCCCCGGTTAAAAAAAATTCTATCAGGGACATCTGGTTGGCTCAGTCAGAAGATCGTGCAACGCTTGATCTCCGGGTCATGAGTTTGAGCTCCACGTTGGGTCTGTAGAGATTACTTAAAAAATAAATAAACTTAAAAAAAAATATTCTGTCAAGCCCCTATCTTGTGTTAGGCCCTGGGACATTCCTCTTTCAGGCAGATGGAGTGACTGGAGATGGCATGTATATCATATATAATATATATGATGTATATATCTTCCCCCAAACCTCATTAGGAGGCCCATGTCCCCAGCACATCTGAGGACTACATCCCTATCATGGGCCAGTGCCCAACAGGAAACAGGATCTGCCTTAGATGGTTCAAGAGACTGCAGAAAGGGGGTTATTCCCAGAGGCGTGAAGAGGGAACCAGCCAGCGCATGGAGGGAGTATAGCTGTTGCTGGAAAGTGTGCCCGAGTAGGAAGAGAGTTAGGAAAAATACCCCAGCCTCCTTCCCTGACCCTCCCATCTTGTGGGTGCTTCCACTGGCCAACCCCAACTAGTAGCGGGGGGGGGGGGGGGGTGGTGGCAAGGGAGCTGGGTGGTACGGTCTGCAGAAGTCAGCCTCCTTGTAGAGAGCAGGGCAAGGAGGTTGGAGAATGGCTCAGGGGTGGGAGGGGGGTGGGGGAGCACAAGAGTAGGCAACATGGATTGGGGTGACTTGGCTTCATCTAGGCCAGGGTTAGGTGTGGACACATTCTTAAATGACCCACTTTAGTAACAGAATTAATATGTTGAGTACAGAAAGAAGTCAGTGATTTTCCCTCCTCCATTCAATTCGATTTGGTTTAAGTTAACCAAACACATCCTAAATCTCTTCTCGATGCTCCAGCTGGTGCCAGGCCTACAGTGGTGGCAGAGCTGGCTGGAGCATCATCTTCATCTTGGAGGAGATCAAGCTGTGGGGTGTGGGGGATGGGGGCCCAAATCAAAGACTGGGCTGGGGGACAGAGAAACAAGTCTGGATGCAGGATCTCTTCTTGCCAAGCTCTGGCAAGAAAGCTTGACACTGCCCCCCAAGGCAGCCACCCCTCTGAGGCCTACTTCCAGTCTGAGCCTGGAGCTCAAAGATACGAGCCCTGTTCCCATCTGCTTTCCAGACGTTATCTGGTGGCCTTCCTCCAGTCCCCACTCCCTCCATGTCATCTGGTCCCCTTCCTAAAGCTCTATACAGACCATGTTCCATCTCTGCTCAAAACTCAGCAGTTCCTCCCAGTTGCCTGCAGAACAAAGCCCTGACCCTCTAGCCTCCCTGTCAAGATTCTCAACCAAGCCTCAGATGCCTTCTCACATCCCACCCCTTCCCTCCCTGAGTCCTCTCCAGACTCCCAGCTGGGATCTCTGCCCTGCCCCCTGACAGGCTGCCTGACTCACTGCTGTGGCATGGTGGGGTGCCCCCCTCCCCGTCCTCCCCCCCTCAGTTTCTGATTCAGCAGGTCTGGGGTGAGGCCTGAGAATTTGCATTTCTAACAAGTTAACAGCTGCTGCTGATCCAGGACCACACTTTGAGAATCGATGCTCTGGGTGCCTGGGTGGCTCAGTCGGCTGGGCATTTGTCTTCGGCTTGGGTGGGGAACTCGGGGTCCTGGGGCCCAGGGTGGAGCCCCGCCTCGGGCTCCCTGCTCATCAGGGAGCTTGCTTCTCCCTCTCCCACTGCCTCTCCTCCCTGCTTGTGCTCTCGCTTTCTCTCAAATGAATAAATACAATCTTAAAAAAAAAAGAGAGAGAGAGAGAGAATCGCTGCTCTAACCTCAGGCCGCCCATTGTGCTAGCTTCATTCAGAGCCTTTCTACACCCCTTCCCCTCCCCCCGCCCCAGCCTCCACCATCTCCGGAGCTCACAGAAACCAAACAGCATTTTTCTGCCTTCCCTCAGAGGCCTTACAGGGTTGGTCTGAGAGTGAGCAGGGAGTTAACTCTCTGCTCCTTCTCTCCCTCACCCCACACAGTATATCTGGCCCCAAGTCCTGGGGATTTGCCCTCAGATGTGCCCCTCAGGGCGGTCTCTTTTTCCACATTTCCATAATTCTGACTTGTCTGAGTTTGGGCCTGTCTTCTCTCACCAGGACTGTGGCAACCTTGCTTCCTGGGCTCGGCCTCCTCCAGCTTGCCTTTTACAGAGCCGCTGAGGGAGCCACTCTGCAAACCAAATCATGTCCTTCTTTTTTTTTTTTTTTTTTTTAAAGATTTTATTTATTTGACAGAGAGAGACACAGCGAGAGAGGGAACACAAGCAGGGGGAGGGGGAGAGGGAGAAGCAGGCTTCCCACGGAGCAGGGAGACCGATACGGGGCTTGATCCCAGGACCCTGGGACCATGACCTGAGCTGAAGGCAGACGCTTAAGGACAGAGCCAGCCAGGTGCCCCTAAATCATGTCCTTCTTGACAGAAAGTCCTTTACTGGCTCCCTGGTGCCTAGGGCCACGGCCCGGCCTCACAGCAGGGCACTCAA
The DNA here is from genome assembly GCF_002201575.2 of Neomonachus schauinslandi. Taxonomy (NCBI): domain Eukaryota; kingdom Metazoa; phylum Chordata; class Mammalia; order Carnivora; family Phocidae; genus Neomonachus; species Neomonachus schauinslandi. Next base: position 96,282,977 of record NC_058407.1, on the reverse strand, counting down.
AGACCTTCACGGCCTGGCCTGGCCTGGCCTGGCCGCCCCTGTCTCAGTCCCCACCAATCTGCCACCTTCTCTGTGAATCCTTCTCTGATTCCACTTTGAGAACCCACTCTGGCCTGGGCACAGCCTTGTGTAGCACGTCCGGATGGATGTCTGCTTAGCAGTCAGCATGTCTAGGTCCCTGGCTCGGCTGTATGGGTGAGATTGCCTATCATCCCCCTGGATCCCTTTGAGCCCCAGGCCCAATAAATGCCTGCTGACTAATGACTGGTATCTCCCTCAGGCCCTGCCCTTTGTGTGGGGAAGGCCCAGGTCCCTGCCTGCCTCAGCAAGGCCACGATGAGTCGAGGGGCCGCTTTTAGGCACCTGCTCCTGGTGCTGCAGTTGGGTGAGTGCTCAGACCTTGGGGCCCTGGTGGGAGGAGGGGCTGCCTGGGAGATGCAAAAGTGGAGGGATGGCCTTGAGGCCTGACCTCCTTTTTTTGCACCTAGCAATGCTCCCCACGGTCCCTCTGGGAAGAGAGGTGGTGTTGGCGAAGGTGGGAGACACAGCGGAACTGCCCTGCCATGCTGCCCCAGGGAAGAACATAGTCTTCAACTGGAAACATTCTTCCATGCTCAAGATTCTGGGGCGTCAGGGCTCCTTCTGGCTTACAGGTAAGGTGGCCCAGCTCCCCATCCAGGGAGGAAGACACCATGGACTGAACATCCCTGGTGTCAGAGCCCGGCTTCTGGTAAACTTGGAGATCCCAGAGGGGTCTGGTTGACAGGCTCAGGTGTGGTCTCCCAGTCCAGGGTTTCCCTGTGTCAACTGCGGGTGGCCCAGGGAGTGGCTTTCGGTGTCTATTATAATTTCAGAATTTTAATGTTCATGGCCTTATTTTAATGGATCTTAGAGAAATAACTATCATATAAAACCTGTAATTTCATGGATATTATTGCTACAGACCCAGGATGATACGTTTTTACTTCCATTAAAAAGCAACACAAGGGCGCCTGGGTGGGTCAGTTGGTTAAGTGACTGCCTTCAGCTCAGGTCATGATCCTGGAGTCCCGGGATCGAGTCCCGCATCGGGCTCCCTGCTCGGCAGGGAGTCTGCTTCTCCCTCTGACCCTCCCCCCTCTCATGCTCTCTCTATCTCATTCTCTCTCAAATGCATAAATAAAATAATAATAAAAAAAAAGCAACACAATGATATTTTTTCTCGCTTTTAAAGTAAAAAGAATTAAGATCTCCATACTTCTTAGGAACGTATTTTGCAGTAAAGGAGTTATACTGTCACATTGAGGTTTGCCCTTATACTCTTCTTTAAATAATTCTTCTTTCTTGTATGTATGGCCTCTAATATTCAACTTGTTGAACAGAAGCACCGTATGAGAAAACCTCATCAGCATGAAATGTGTTTTTGTAAATATGTTTTTATTTTATAAGTTTATTAGATTTACCATTGTTTGTATTTCATTGCTCATTTTTATTTTTATTGGTTTTTTTAAGATTTTATTTTAAAGTAATCTCTACACTCATCGTGGGGCTTGAATTCACAACCCCAAGATCAAGAGTCATACCCTCCACCACTGAGCCCACCAGGTGCCCTTCATTGCTTATTTTTAATAACTTTTTAATTATGAAAAATTTAAACATATATAAAAGTAGAATAATTAGATAATGAACTCCCATGTATCCCACTCAGCTTCAGCAATTATCGATTCATGGTCAATTAATGGTTTCCTTTCATCTACATCCCCAAACCTCCACCACCATATTATTTTATAGCAAATACCAACCATGGTATTATTTAGTCTGTAAATACTTCGATATGTATCTCTAAAATGTAATGACTCTTTTTTTCTTCCCCTCCTAAAATGTAATGACTCAGTTTTTTTTAAGATTTTATTTATTTATTTGACAGAGAGAGAGAGAGAGAGAGAGCATGAGGAGAAGGGAGGGGTAGAGGGAGAGGAAGAGGCAGGCTCCCCAGCGAACAGGGAGCCCAATGTAGGGCTCGATCCCAGGACCCCGGGATCATGACCTGAACCAAAGGCAGACACCCAACCCACTGAGCCACCCAGGTGCCCCAAATGTAATGACTCTTTAAAAAAACATATCCACAGTATCATTGTCACCCATTAAAAATGAAGAATAATCCCTTAATGATGATATATATCCAGGCAGTGTTCAAATTTTCCTAATTGCCTCTAATATTATTTTTACATTTGGTTTATATGAATCAGGATCCAGATAAAAATTTAGGCATGGTATTTGGTTGATATGTCCCTTAAATCCCTTTGAATTTACATATTTGCTCCCCCAGATTTTTTTCTCTTACTGCTGATTGGTTGAAGAAACGAGGCAACTGTCCTGTGAAGTTTTACACGTTTGAATAGGAGCTGGCTGCATTCCTATGGTGTCATTTAACATGTTCCTCTGTCCCTTGAATCTCCTATCGATTGGTGGTTAAACCTAGAGACTTGATTAAGTTCACATTTAATTTTTTTTAAAGATTTTATTTATTCATTTGTCAGAGAGAGAGAGTGAGCGAGCACAAGCAGGGGGAATGGCAGGCGGGGGGAGAAGCAGACTCCCTGCAGAGCAAGGAGCCCGATGCAGGACTGGATCCCAGGACCCTGGGATCATGACCTGAGCCGAAGGCAGACGCTTAACCATCTGAGCCACCCAGGCGCCCCAATGTTGTTAAATCTTGAGTATGATAGAATCTGTTTATTTTTACAAATGAAGAATTCTTTTTTTTTTTTTTAAAGATTTTATTTATTTATTTGACAGAGAGAGACACAGCGAGAGAGGGAACATAAGCAGGGGGGAGAGGGAGAAGCAGGCTTCCCGCTGAGCAGGGAGCCCAATGTGGGACTGGATCCCAGGACCCTGGGATCATGACCTGAGCAGATGCTTAACTGACTGAGCCACCCAGGTGTCCCAGTAATTTTTTTACAAGAACACCTCATAGGTGGTGTTTTGTACTACCAATTTCATCACATCAGGAGCTATGAGATGTCTATAACTCTTTTTGTGCTATTAAGATTAATTGATGGGCTCAAGTGTTAGCTGTGATAATTATAAAAACATTATTTTTTGTTTTTAATAGTGCCTTCCATTTATGTCAAATGCTACAGACTCTCTGTTTATTATAGTGATACAAACTTTCCTTTTATTTATTTTTATTATTTATTTTATTATTATTATTTTTAAAGATTTTATTTATTTGAGAGAGAGGGAGCACAGAGAGAGAGGCAGAGGGAGAAGCAGACACCCCACCAAGCAGGGATCCTGATGTGGGGCTTGATCCCAGGACCCTGAGATCATGACCTGAGCCGAAGGCAGAAGCCTGACTGACTGAGCCACCGAGGCGCCCATTTATTTTTTATTTTTAGAGAGAGAGAGAGCATGAACTGGGGATGGGAGGGGCAAAGGGAAAGGGAGGGGCGCCTGGGTGGCTCAGTTGGTTAAGCGACTGCCTTCGGCTCAGGTCATGATCCTGGAGTCCCAGGATCGAGTCCCACATCGGGCTCCCTGCTTGGCAGGGACTCTGCTTCTCCCTCTGACCCTCCTCCCTCTCATGCTCTCTGTCTCTCATTCTCTCTCTCTCAAATAAATAAATAAAATCTTTAAAAAAAAAAAAAAGGGAAAGGGAGAGGGAGAATCTTAAGCAGGGTCCACACTCAGTGCAGAAGCCCAATGCGACGCTCGATCTCACAACCCTGAGATCATGACCTGGGCCAAAATCAACAGTCAAATACTTAAACTACTGAGCCACCCAGGCGCCCCTAAACTTTCCTTTTAAAATAAATTTATTTAATCTAAAAAAAGTGAATGCATTTAAAGATGTTACATTAATAAGATAGGTAGATTTGGCCAAAATCATGTATAAGATATGTGAATGGTTGATGTCTGGGGAAATACGGCTTTAGTCCAAGACTCTGACTTTACTAGTGAGGAAACTGAGGCCCAGGGAGAAGTCCCTGCCCCGAGTTTGTGCCCGGTTAGAGGCAGAGCTGGGGCTAGAGCTTTGGTCTTTCAACTTTCAGCCCTAGGCTCTCTTGTAGAAAGTTATCCTCAGTGCAATCAAAACTGAATTGGCCACAGTGCATAGAAAACCATCTTTGTTGAAAATGGATGTCTCCTCTTCTTGCCTCTGTCCAGTGGGAGAGAAGTCCTCCATTTTTGGCAAGGAGGTTCTTGCTGGGGCCCCAGAGTGACAATTCAGACACCCACCCATGTCCACTCTTCATGTTTGGACATGAATAAAAAGGGGGATATTGGGCTGGATCTTTATTGACCCAAAGCCATTCCCTAAAATTAACAAAACCCCCAATTCCTGATGTCTTTCTGATAAAGGCACACAAAGCAGAAATCAGCAGGTTAACTGCCCTTTGCCTGCCCATGTCCTTTCCTTCAGACAGCTGTTTAAAGAGGACCCTATGGGGGCGCCTGGATGGCTCAGTCAGTTAAGCGTCTGTCTTCGACTCAGGTCATGATCTGGAGAACCTGGGATTGAGCCCTGCGTTGGGCTCCCTGCTCAGTGGAGAGCCTGCTTCTCCTTCTCCCTCTGCTCTTCCCCCACGCTCGTGCTCTCTCATTCTATCTTAAATAAATAAGGTCTTTTAAATAAAATAAACAAACAAACAAACAAATAGGACCCTATGATCAAACTAACCTGTGTCCTTTCTTGGCCTGTGGGCTCCTAGTGGCCATTATGTAATTTTCACCCCGGCAGAGCTCAGAACACTCCCACAAACTCTGCAAGTGATTTTTCTTGTCCTAGAATTTTATTCTGCTGAATTGCTTGAAATAAGCAGACTTCCAGCTGAGACTTTATTTATTTTTATTAATTTTAAAGTTAAAATGATTTGAAAAAGCAACACAGGTTCATGGTAAACATTTAAAACCATACAAATGATACCCAGTGTGTTGAAAACAAAATTCAGCTGAGTAAATTCGGAGATCTAACTGGCTTTATTCAGTGATTCATAAATTGGGTAACATCCCAACTAGCAAATAGAAAAGAGCTCTGAAGAGCTGTAGAAAGGAAAGGTTTTTTTTTTTTTTTTTTTTAGATTTTATTTATTTATTTGACAGAGAGATACATGGCGAGAGAGGGAACACAAGCAGGGGGAGTGGGAGAGGGAGAAGCAGGCTTCCCGCAGAGCAGGGAGCCGGATGCAGGGCTCGATCCCAGGACCCTGGGATCATGACCTGAGCCGAAGGCAGACACTAAACGACTGAGCCACCCAGGCTCCCCGAAAGGAGAGGTTTTTAAAGGCAAAGAAGGGGTGGGGAAAAGGAAGTTTATTAGTAAAGAGTGCATTGTTTTAGGCAAGGCCACCTGCTTGAGGGGACAGAAGGGGTCTGTCAGGCAGATTTCCTCACTAGTGCTGACCAGGTAATTCCAGATTGACTCATTAAAGGTTCTGTTCCTGGGAAAAGCTGAAACTGCAGTTAGGTTAGGTATTAAGTCTTGGTTTGCTGATGTGGGGGTTAGCATAACTGACTCCATTTTGGTCCTGTTGGCTCTTGTTTCAAAGTTCCCCTCTTTTGATCATAGCTCACAGCTGAACTGAGCTTGGCATTAGCGCCCCTCCCAGCTACTGCTCTTAAGTTCTTGAAGTTTCTGTTGATTCTTTGTCTGGTACTCACAGGTCATGACTTTTCCCCCCTAATCTCTGTGACATTCACAGGTTATAACTTCAAGTTTACAGTTTTTAAGTTGATGGTTCTTTTTGTTCCTTTTTTGATGTTCCAGTCTTAGGGAGATCATTTGCTTGGTGGTTAACAGCAGCAAACAGTGGGTTTAAAACCTTTGAGAGGGAGGCACCTGGGTGGCTCAGTCCCTTAAGTTTCTGCCTTCCGCTCAAGTCATAATTCTGGGGTCCTGGGATCGAGCCCCGAGTTGGGTTGGGCTCCCGACTCAGCAGGGAGTCTGCTTCTCCCTCTCCCTCTGCCCCTCCCCTTGCTCATGCCTTCTTTCTCTCCAATAAATAAATGAAACCTTAAAAAAAGAAAATAAAGCCTTTGAGAAGATACAATGCACCAGGGAGACTAGTGTGATTATTATTAGCAGGAAAATTCCCAATGTTTGGAGTGCACTTTGGAGTCATGATCCCTAAGACCCAAACCAATAAAAATCAAGCAAGTCAAAGAAAGACCCCATTAAAAGAGTCACTTTTTTTTTTTTAAGATTTTATTTATTTATTTGACAGAGAGAGACATAGCAAGAGAGGGAACACAAGCAGGGGGAGTGGGAGAGTGAGAAGCAGGTTTCCCACAGAGCAGGGAGCCCGAAGCGGGGCTCGATCCCAGGACCCTGGGATCACAACCTGAGCTGAAGGCAGACGCTTAATGACTGAGCCACCCAGGTGCCCTAAAAGAGTCACCTTTTTAAGCCAAGTGACTTGGTCGGTGAGCTTATGTAACTGAATTTCAACCTCCCTAGAAGTGTTAATCCAGGCTCAGCAGGTGATGTTGGTCATGGCAGACACTTCCTTGCTCAGCTAAGAGAGAATTAAAGTCTGTCTTATTATCAAGAATAACTTTGGCCAGAGAGCCTAAGGATTTTTGTCGGGCAGCTATTATTTTAGCAGTGGATTCTGCAATACTTTCAAGAGTTAAGACGTTCCTGATCGTAGCCTCATTTGCATTTAATACTAGCCAGGGGAACACTGGTCTACCAAGCTAATTTTGAATCAGGAATGCCTCCTGGCAATTCCTGTTTGAGTCTGTGGTTCAGGACTGGAAAGGCGACAGTCATGGAGACCAGTAAAATTTAGGGGTCTGTAGACCACACAGGTGGTTTTCTTCTGATTACCCTTGCCTGGTGTCCCTTCCCCAGGTTTGGGATTGTTAACCAGAAACAGGGAAATGGACCAGGGGGTCTCTAGCATCATGGACAGATCAAAATTTTTGATGACCAATCTAGCAGTCTGAAGGGTTACCCCCCTTAACAATGACCTGGGAGATCCAGATGATAGTGTTATCTTTCCAAGCCAATGCCAGAGTAAAGGAAAGAAAGAGAGGAAGAAAGAGTTTCATGTTCAGTTTAAGTATGAAGTCTTGATCCAGCTTCTTGAGTGGAAGCAATTTATCTTAACATCAGCTACTTCTCTTCTTAGACAATTTGATTTTCAGGTGTCCAGCTCAAAGATTTTGAGGTGCACAGGGCCAGATGGCAGGTGGTGACTTCCTCAGCTGTAGGACATGTCCCCAAGGCTCAGGTCCCTGAAGTTTGGCTGCCATCTGGGTAGCGAAGAGGACCTGATTTAGTTCCATCCGAGGAAATTCAAAGGCAGTCTTTGTTCTTAGTGATTCCAAATCAAAAGGAGAAAAGAAAATTGGAAATGTTAGTTTGGAGAGTTGCAGACAGGTATCTGAGGGAACTAGAAGAATTCAGGACCCAGTCCAGTATACAGGTATATAAGAAAAACTCAAAGACAATTAACAGGGTTAGAATCTAATATGGACAAAGGTGCAAACATAATTTTTGTCTCTATAATTATCCCCATTTTTATCAAAGATAATTACAATAAAACGAATTCATTTGCATTAAACTTGGTCTGATTATTTACATAAGTGCAGCAAGAATAGTGATTGACCATATAAGCTTTTCTTTCTTTCTTTCTTTTTTTTTTTTAAAGACTGCTTTGCTGGAACATTATGAACAAGGTACCAGGTCAGTTTTTCCAAGGGGCTTTATTGGCTCCATAAAGTCAACCTTATTTCTTCAAAGCTGTCTAGTTATATCTGAATCTATGCTTGTCTCTCTTAAATAGAACATTCCAGTCAAAGCCTTGGTAATATAACCAATGTTTCCATTTGTGTCCTGTTACAAGGAGAATATTGTCTCATTGAACTTGTGTGAATAACTATTTTGTCATAAAAAGAATACTCAAGAGTTTTCAAATTTTGGAGGGATTAGGTAAGGAGAAAAAGTAAATGTTTCATCTTTGGTTACAGAGGCATACTTTACTAACTTGTTATAAGTCATAAATGGCTTAAGAGAAAAAGTTTCCTCAATCTGGAAAAATAAAACATTAAAGAACCAGCAATGTTTCAAGCAAGAAGTCATAGAAATTATAATCATCCTCCTCAGCTCATTAAGTCCCATGTTATTAATTCTTGCTTAAATCTAGTTTTTTTTCCCATTAATTCTGGAAAGTCTTACTTTGTTCATTTTTTTTTAATCTTAAAGTTATCAGAAAACTGTGTTTGCTAGAGTCCTTTCAATGAATCTTTTTTTTTTTTTAAGATTTTATTTATTTATTTGACAGAAAGAGACACAGCGAGATAGGGAACACAAGTAGGGGGAGTGGGAGAGGGAGAGGGGGAAGCAGGCTTCCCGCTGAGCAGGGAGCCCGATGCGGGGCTCTATCCCAGGACTCTGGGATCATGACCTGAGCTGAAGGCAGACGCTTCGACTGAGCCACACAGGTGCCCTCAATGAATCTTCTTGATGAAGCACCTTTGTAGGGACTTTTACAAAAGCATCAGAGTAATACATGAACTGTCTATAAGTGACAAAAGACTTTTAAAAAAATGTGTTAAAGATCTGATGAAAGTTCAGTATAATGAAATTGACAAGGAAATTTGGTTATTTCTGTGAAACACAACATTTCATTTCATTTCATTTCATTTCATTTCATGTTTTACTTTTTTGAGAGAGAGAGCATGAGCAAGGGCAGAGAGGCAGAGGGAGAGGGAGAACCCCAAGCAGGCTCCACACTCAGTGCAGAGCTGGGCTCAATCTGAGATCATGAGCTGAGCTGAAATCAAAAGCCAGACACTCAACTGCCTGAGCCACCCAGGTGCCCCAAAACACAATATTTTAAAATGATAACTGGAGGCTCACTTTAGGACAAAATTATTTTCTTTTTCCTCAACCAAAAAAAAGCATTTCCATTTTTCTTTTACCATACTTTTTTTTTAAGTCACGGAGCCTGAACTCACAACCCTGAGATCAAGACCTGAGCTGAGATCAAGAGTCAGATGCTTAACTGACTGAGCCACCCAGGCGCCCCTACCATACCTTCTTTTACCAAAAACTCACATCCTACTTTCCTTGCATATGGAGAATGTTTTCCTTATTATTTCAAGTAGTTTAAATTACATATATTAGACTTTTTTTAGCCCCTAAAAACCTTTAATTTCTAGTGGAAACTATGAAGTGAGCAATTGCATTAGCATTCTGTGGCTTGGCAGACATATAAATACATTTTATAACTTCTAGAAACATGCTTTCTTTTTTTAAATAAAGATTTTATTTATTTATTTATTTGAGAGAGAGAGAGCATAAGCTGGGGGGGGGGAGAGGGGCAGAAATTTTTTAACAGAGATAACAGGAACTTATTTGACTAATAACCCCAGGTAGAATAAAAGTTGTGTGTCTGCATTGTTTTTATTTTTAAAAATTTTTTTAAAGATTTATTTATTTGAGAGAGAATGAGCAGGGAGAGGGAGAGGGAGAAGCAGACTCCCTGCTGAGCAGGGGAGCCCCCCTCCCCCCACACGGGGCTCTATCCCAGGACTCTGAGACCCTGACCTGAGCTGAAGGCAAACGCTTAACTGACTGAGCCACCCAGGCGCCCCGTCTGCATTGTTTTTAATGTTGATAATTCTAAAGACATATCTATTTCAATTAAACCAACAAATGTAAACTAGCTTTTAATTACTAAAGATTACCTCAGATCATGTGAACCCGAAAAGTGTTTGGTTTCATTTTTACTACATTTCTTTTTTTTTTTTTTTAAGATTTTATTTACTTGACAGAGAGAGAGAGCACAAGTAAGCAGAGCGGCAGGCAGAGGGAGAGGGAGAAGGAGGTTCCCTGCTGAGCAGGGAGCCCGATGCAGGGCTCGATCCCAGGACCCTGAGATCATGACCTGAGCCGAAGGCAGATGTTTAACCATCTGAGCCACCCAGGCACCTCAGAAATCCTTTTAAATATCTTGTCAGTGTTCACCTGGGACAAACAGTAAATATTCTTGGACTCAAGAGGTAGCCACAAAGAGGGTGAGAAAGATATTTTATTTTCTCTCTCTACTTGGTACTACAGTCAGAGATAGAGAAGAGCTGACTCTGGTAGGAGTTCTCACCTTGAGCTGGGTTCTGCCAGTTTTTCCAGGATCCCATCTGTATGCAGCTCGGGTATCTACCAGAATTTGGCAAAGTTTTCCATTAGCTTTAATTTTAGTTTTCCCTTGGCTGCTTGAAGGGAATAACATAGCAGTTTAGCAAAAAATCCCATAGAGTCCCATCAACTCTGGGAGGGGTCCAGATAGGGGCTCTCTTTTGAGGATAGTATGGGTGTGTCTGTAAGGTCACTCGTTTGGCAGACTTTTGTTTACGGTCTTGTAGTCTTTTCAGAGTGGAAAGACAATTCAGGCGGAGGATTACTGGAATGAGTAGTCAAATAAAGAAGGATAGAGGGGAGCAGTGGAGTTACGTCAGTCATATAGTGTTTTGTTTTAGGTACCGCTGTGTCTTTAATTTTTCATTTGCTTTTTTGCAATGCATCTTTTAATGAAGGTATTTTGGAATTTTGAAACCTTTTTTTTCCCATCATGATAAGTGTACTCTTAAATCCCCATCCCCTATTTCCCCTGTCCCCCCAACCCTTCCCTTCTGGTAACCATCAGTTTGTTCTCTATAGTTAAGAGCCTATTTCTTGGTTTCTCTCTCTCTCTCTCTCTCTCTTTTTTTCTTTGCTTGTTTGTTTTGTTTGTTAAATTCCACATATGAGTGAGATCATATGGTGTTTGCCTTTCTCTAACTGACTTATTTTGCTTAGCATAATACTCTTTAGCTCCATCCATGTTGTTACAAATGGCACGATTTCATTCTTTTTTTTGTGGCTCAATAGTATTCCATTATATGTATACCACCTCTTCTTTATCCATTCATCTATGGACACTTGGGCTGCTTCCATATCTTGGCTACTCTAAATAATGCTGCAATAAACATAGGGGTGAATGTATTCCTTTGAGTTAATGTTCTTGTATTTTTTTTTAAGTTGTATTTATTTTTTTAGTAATCTCTACACCCAACATGGGGCTCAAACTCATGACACTGAGATCAAGAGTCACATGCTCTTCTAACTGAGCCAGCCAGGCACCCCGTGTTCTTGTATTTTTTGGGCAAATACCTAGGAGAGCAATTCCTGGGCCATAGGGTAGTTCTATTTTTAATTTTTTGAGAAACCTCCATACTGTTTTCCCCAGTGTCTGCACCAGTTGCATTCCCACTAACAGTGCAAGAGGGTTCCTTTTCCTCCACATCCTCACCAACACTGGTTGTTTCTTGTGTTTTTGATGTTTGACTTAGCCATTCTGGGGAGGGGGGGAGTGATAACACATTGTAGTTTTGATTTGCATTGATTTACATTTCCCTGATGATGAATGATGTCGAGCATCTTTTCATGTGTCTGTTGGCCAACTGTATGTCTTCTTTGGAGAAATGTCCGTTCATGTCTTTTGCCCATTTTTTAATTGGAGTATTTGGTTTTTGGGTGTTGAGTTGTATCAGTTCTTTATATATTTTGGATACTAATCCTTTATCAGAATATGGCCTTTGTAAATACCTTCTCCCATTCGGCAGGTTGCCTTTTAGTTTTGTTAATTGTTTCTTTGCTGTGCAGAAGCTTTTTATTTTCATGTAGTCTCAATAGTTTATTTTTGCTTTTATTTCCCTTGCCTCAAGAGACGTCTTGTTGCTATGGCCAATGTCAGAGAGATTACTGACTGTGCTTTCTTCAAGGATTTTTATGGTTTTATGGTGGGTGGGAGATGGACTAAATGGGTGATGGGTATTAAGGAGAGCACTTGTTATGATGAGCACTGGGTGTTACACATAAGTGATGAATCACTAAATTCTACTCCTGAAATCAATATTATACTATACATTAACTAACTAGAATTTAAATTAAAATTTGGGGAGGGGAAAGGGTTTTTACGGTTTCAAGTCTCACATTTAGGTCTTTTTTTTTTTTAAGATTTTATTTATTTATTTGTCAGAGAGAGAGCATAAGCAGGAGGAGCTGCAGGCAGAGGGAGAAGCAGGCTCCCCATTGAGCAAGGAGCCTGATGTGGGACTCAACCCTGGGATCATGACCTGAGCCAAAGGCAGGTGCTCAACCGACTGAGCCACCTAATTGATGATATAATTGCAGTTTATTTCTGGGTTTTCTGTTCTATTCCATTGATCTATGTGTCTATTTTTATGTCAGTATCATTCTGTTATAATTACTACCACTTTGTAATATAACTTGAAATCTGGATTGTGATACCTCCAGTTTTGTTTTTCTCTTTCAGGATTCCTTTGGCTATTTGAGGTCTTTTGTGGTTTCACACAAATTTTAGGATTGTTTGTTCTAGCTCCGTAAAAATTGCTGTTGGTATTTTGATAGGGATTGCCTTAAATCTGTAGATTGCTTTGGGTGGTATAGACATTTTATTTTATTTAAATTTTGTTGTTTTTGTAATTTTATTTAATTTTTAAGTAATCTCTATACCCAACATGGGGCTCAAACTCATGACCCCAAGATCAAGGGTTGCATGCTCTCCTGACGGAGCCAGCCAGGTGCCCTAGTATAGACATTTTAATAATATTTGTTTTTCCAATCCATGAGCATGGAATGTCTTTCCATTTCTTTGCATCATTTGAATTTTATTTCATCAGTGTTTTATAGCTTTCAGAGTACAGGTCTTTCACCTCTTTGGTTAAGTTTATTCCTAGATATTTTATTGGTTTTGGTGCAATTGTAAATGGGATTGTTTTCTTAACTTCATTTTCTGCTGCTTTATTAGTGTATAGGAATGCAATAGATTTCTGTACACTGATTTTGTATCCTACAGTTTTACTGAATTCATTTATCAGTTCTAGTGTTTTTTTGGTGGAGTCTTTAGGGTTTTCTATAGATAGTATCATGTCATCTGTGTATAGTTTTACTTCTTCCTTACCAATTTGGATGCCTTTTATTTCTTTTTGTTGTCTAATTGCTGTGGCTTGGACTTTCAATACTATGTTGAATAAAGGGGGTGAGAGTGAACATCCTATGGTCCAGAAGCCATAAATATCTATGAAAATGACCAAATCTTATTAAAAACAACCTAAGATTAGACAAATGAGCATGTGTGCTAGAAGGTGACATGCTTAACTTTTTAGAATTTAAGGATCCCATCTTTATCGTTATTTATTTATCTTTTAAGCTGAGCCTTTGGGTCTCTTGAGCCTAAAGGGGATGTGATGCTGGGTTGAGAGTTGTGTGATCTTTTACAGTGTATCTCAATCTTGAGATTGGTGGGTGACCTAATGTCAATCTAAAACATACCATGACCAACTTATACTGACACGGGAGTCTAGGTTAGGTGGCCACTGCTCTGACAACTTTTAAATGCTCAACCTGTGCCCAACAATTTTGCAGCTACTTCTGAGTAGCAATAGCCTTTATCTACACAAAACAAACCAAACATCTGCATCTTAATATACCAGCAGTAACCGAGAGATATTATTACTGTGGCCTGGCCAAGTACACATTGCTGTGTACCACCAGCAATTCCCAAACGTGAAACTGGGGTTTGGAGAAAGGATTGTACTGGCAAACCCCCCAAAATGAGGACTGTGGGCTGATTCCAAATAGCAGTTCCTATAGTGGAATCTAGGGAAATTCCAAGTAAATGCGGAATTGCAGACTAAATTGCTAGCAGTTCCCAGTTTGGAATCTGGGGATGGAACCAAGGACTGGGTTTTCCAATCAAATGGTGAACTGTGGTCCAAATTACCACCAGTTCTCAACATGGAACTAGTGGTTCCAGACAAATGAGGAACTGACTGGAAAGCTAATTAGATCAGGAGCTTGATGCAAAGAGTGCGGAACTCAGAACCAAGAGGGCTTACCCATGGCCCTTGGAAATGGTGAGAAATACAGAGAACTCAAAAGGGTTCACAAGTACCAAGCCTGTGTTTCTCATTGTCCCTGAATGCTGTCAGAAGTTTCCTTCAATCCCACCACTGTTGCCAAATCTGTGAAAAAACAAAATTCAACTCAGTAAATTTGAAGATCTAATTGGCTTTATTCAGTGATTCATGAATTGGGCAGCATCCTATCCAGCAAATAGAAAGGGGTTCCAAGGAGCTGTAGAAAATGAAAGGTTTTAAAGGAGAAGAGGGGGCAGGAAAGTTTATTAGCAAAGAGTGCTCATTTCAGGCAAGGTCACCTTCCTAAGGGGGACAAAAAGGGTATATCAGGCAGACTTCTTCACTAGTGATGACCAGATAATTCCAGACTGTCTGGTTAAAGATTACATTCCTAGGAGAGTCTTGGTTTGCAGATGTGGGGATTAGCATAAGTGACTCCATTTTGGGCCTATTGTCTCATTTTTAATAAATGATAATAAATCTTCCTGTACTGTTGATCCCGTTTCTCAGTTACCTTCCCCAGAGGCAACTTTTAACCAGTTTTTGTGTTTCCTTCAAGAGATGATCTCTGCATATATGTATACAGTCCCCTCTTTTCTTACATAAAATAATAAATTCATCATATATATGTATGTACATATGTATATGTATATATTGAGTGCTTACAAGTGCCAGGTAATGTTCTACATTAGGCGCTGGGGATATAATACAGTGGAAAACAAAAGAGACGTTCAGATAGTGGTTCTAACCTTGCTTTCTTTCTTTTAAATTAGACAGATATTCTTTCTTTTAAATTAGACAGATATGTGTGTGTTTATATATCTATATCTGTCTATATTTCTACCTCATTTCTTTTCAGTGACTACATAGTTCTTTTTCATAATTATACCATGTTTTATTTGACTAACCCATATTGTCGCACACTTAGGCTGTTTTCAGTTTATTGCTATCACAAACGGTGAATCAAACTGTGTATCTCTGGACATATATGCAAATGTCTTTGTAAGATAAATTCCTAGAAGTGAAATTGGTGGGCCAGTTCAGCTTCATATTTAGATATCTTTCTGTTATACAAATTTTTCTCCAATGGCATCTGCTATAAGATTTGACTATATATTAATTTGCACCTTCCAATACATTACTTCCTTTATGCAGATTTTATTGGTGTTACTGTTTTTTCTCCAGACTTAAAAAGTATTACATACTCATTACAGAATATTTGGCAAATGCAAAAATGAATAAGGAAGAAAATCAAGTGCATGCATACTCCACCATTCAGAGCTATCCTCTGTTAACATTTTGATTTATTTCCTTCCAGGCTTTGTTTAGTGTGGAAAATATACTGTATATATTTTTACATAGATGATATCATGCTGTATTACCTTTTATCTTACTCCCTCGTAACATTTTATCATGTTGAGACAATTAATTATTAGACTAATTTTTAAAAGTAATCTGCCAGGGGCGCCTGGGTGGCTCAGTCATTAAGCGTCTGCCTTCGGCTCAGGTCATGATCTCAGGGTCCTGGGATCAAGCCCCACATCGGGCTCCCTGCTCAGCAGGGAGTCTGCTTCTC
This sequence comes from Neomonachus schauinslandi, assembly GCF_002201575.2. Taxonomy (NCBI): domain Eukaryota; kingdom Metazoa; phylum Chordata; class Mammalia; order Carnivora; family Phocidae; genus Neomonachus; species Neomonachus schauinslandi. The sequence goes on along the minus strand of NC_058407.1, from coordinate 96,267,487 downwards.
CCTCTCCCACTCCCCCTGCTTGTGTTCCCTCTCTTGCTGTCTCTCTCTGTCAAATAAATAAATAAAATCTTAAAAAAATAACAAAATAAAAGTAACCTGCCAAAGTTTAACAAAAACAAAATTATAACTCTTTTGTGTAGTAATAGCTACTCTGGAAAATTTACTTGACAAAAATAAAATTGTGAGTATTTCATGATATCTGTGCAAGGATGTTGTAAGCGTTGCTTATACTATACAAGAATAAAATTCAACCTCAATATCCGTTAGTGAAGAAAGAATTGAACTATGGTACAAGGATAAAAAATTACTCAGGTAATAAAAAAATGAGGGCTTTCAGGAAAACGGAGTAGACATATATATTAGTCAGCTTGGGCTGCCATAACAGAATACCATAAACTAGGTGGCTCAAACAATGGAAATTTATGTTTTCACAATACTGTAGGCGAGAAGTTCAAGATTAGGGTATCAACACCGTTGGGTTCTGGAGAGAACTCTCTTCTCTCCAGGGTAGTGTCCTCTTGCTGTGTCCTCACATGGCAGAGACAGAGAAGAAGCAAGCTCTCTGGTGTCTCTTCTTATAAGGGCACAAATTCCATCATGAGGACCTCATGACCTCATCTAAATCTAAATCTAATTATTTTTCAAAGACCCCACTTCCAAATACCATCACATTGAGTGTTAGAGCTACAACATATGAATTTGGGGGTGGGACACACAATTCAATCCATAGTAACATACTTTTTGCTAAGCACATTAAGTACAACAGAAAACCCAGGACGTTACATATAGAATTAACATAAGAAGACTCTGAAAGGTGCAGAGTGGTAGAGACCCCAGGGTCTGAGGAACAACATAGTGGTGAGTTTTCTTTTGCCTTGTGTATCCCAGTCTTGGAGCTAAACAAGTCAGCAACTTGGAAATCTCAATGGACATAGACAAAAATAAGGCTCAACAAAAAGCCTGCTCTCTCTAGCCAAAGGACCAGGAAAGGAGCAACCTAGAAAGACAAAATACTTTTAGATAATAACTGCTCTACTCCTGTCAGATACTAGAAGAAAAACAGTGGCTCCTTCCCGTGCCAGAAAAGGCTGAGTGGGGAGCCTAAACTTCCACCCTCCTGAGGTTGTAATGAGGTACCCCAATACCCCCACTGGCCCCAGTAGAAACCTGGGCCATTGATTCCCATCAGCCAGTGGCAAGGGTTCTCAACCCCCTGTATTGTCTGTAAAGATCATATAAGAAGCCTGGATTTCCACCCCCACCCAGCATTCATGAGGCACCCCTCCTTGCTGGGTGGTTGTCAGAGGAGGTCTAGTGGAGAGTCAAGACTTTCATCATCACTCAGCAATAACAAAGCTGCCACCATAGGGTTTATGGAGACCATGTGAGGAGCTGGAACTTCTACCCCTGTCCAGTTATAAGGAGCATCCCCTTCTAGCAGCAATGGAGAATGAGAGGGGAACCTAGATTTCTATCCCTACCTGGCAGTCATAAGATGGTGCCACTCTCTTCCCTTGTCAGAGTGATGTCAAAGAAAGCCAGTTAAAATAGAAGGCTTAAATAAGATCCAAAATCTCATTACATAACATTCAAATGTCCAGGTTCCAGTAAAAAAACATTCATGAAGGGCACCTGGCTGGCTCAGTCAGAGGAGCATGTGACTCTTGATCTCAGGACCATGGATTCAAGTCCTGCATTGAGTGTAGAGATTACTAAAAAAATAAACTTAAAAAAATAAAGCTATTTTTAAAAAATCATTCATGATACCCAAAACCAGGAAGATCTCAAGCTGGATGAAAAAAAGAATCAGTGCATACCCACACTGAGATGAAAGAGATGTTAGAATTATGTGACAGGAGCACCTGGGTGGCTCATTCGTTGAGTGTCTGCCTTCTGCTCAGGTCATGATCTCCAGGTCTTGGGATCAAGCCCCACATCGGGCTCCTTGCTCAGCGGGGAGCCTGCTTCTCCCTCTCGCTCTGCCTGCTTGTGTTCCCTCTCTCGCTGTGTCTCTCTCTCTGTCAAATAAATAAATAAAATCTTAAAAAAAAAATTGTGTGACAAAGATTTTAAAGAAGCCACAGTAAAAAGTCCTTCAGCAAGCAATTACAAACATACTTGAAACAAATGAACAAAATGGAAAAAACTCAGCAAAAGAGTAAAAGATATAATTAAAAAAAAACACATGGAAATTTTAAAACTGAAAAATATAATAACCAAAGTACAAAGATCAGTGGGTGGACTCAACAACAAAATGAAAAGGACAGAGGAAAGAACCAGTGAATTGCAAAATAGAATAATAGAAATTATGCAATCTGAACAACAGAGAGACAATCAACTGGAAAAAAATGAACAAAGCCTTGGGACCTGTGGGACTATAACAAAAGATCTAATATCTGTATCAATGGAGACACAGAAGGAGAGGGGAAAAAATGGGGCTGAAACAATACTTGAAAAAATAATGCCTGAAAATGTCCCAGATTTGGTAAGATATTAGTTTATAGATTCAAGAAGCTGAGCAAACCTTAAGCAGGATAAACCTAAGGAAATCCATATCAAGACCTATCATAATTAAATTTCTGAGAACTAAAGAACTAAAGAAAAAAATCTTCAAAACAAAAACAAAACAAAAAAAATCTTCAAAACAACTAGAGAAAATTGACTATCTTACCCACAGGGTAACATTTTAAATGACAGCAGATTTCTCATCAGAAACCATGCAAGTCTGAAGAAAGTGACATGATATTATTCAAATACTAAAAGAAGAGAATAGTAAACCCAGAATTCTATACCCAGAGAAAATACCCTTGGGAATGAAGAAGTCAAGACACTTTCAGATGAAAGAAAACTAAGAATTTGTTGCCAGCAGACCTACCCCAAAAGAATGGCTCAAGGAAGTTCCTTAAACAGAAAGGAAATAATGAAGAAGGAATCTGAGAATATCAGGAAGAAAGAACAAAGTAAACAAATATATGGATAAATATATTAGGCTTTCCTTTTCCTCTTGAGTTTTCTAAATTATGTTTGACAGTTAAAGCAAAAATGAAAACATTATCTGTGTGTTTTTAACTGTATGTAGGGGAAATATTTAAGACAACTAATTATAAATGGGGACATTAGGGGCACCTGGGTGGCTCAGTCAGTAGCATCTGCCTTTGGCTCAGGTCGTGGTTTCAGGGTCTTGGGATGGGACCCTGTGTCAGGCTCCCTGTTGGGTGGGGGGTCTGCTTCTCCCTCTCCCTCTGTCCCCCTACTTATGCTCTCGCTCTCTCTCTAAATCTTTAAAATAAAATAAAATAAAATAATAAATGGGGAGGTTAAAAGAATGTAAAAGCAGGTAAGGTAAAATGATAACAAAAGTAGACTATGATAGGTTATATATACATATAATATAGTACCTATGGTAATCACTAAAAATGTACAAAGAGATACACTCAAAATTACCACAGGTAAAATAAAATGGATTCTAAAACACATTTAAAAATGTTTACATCCCAAAGTATAAAAAAAAATCTATGAGTCCATACTGATATAATAACTGATTGAATAAATAAATAAATGGGGAAAAGAGACAAATCTCTTATGTAGAAGAATTCCAAATAATTTATGTAGATAATCTCCTCTCAAGGAGGTGGACCGTAACTCCTCACTCTTTAAGTGTGGGTTGTGCATAGTTATTAATTTCCAAAGAGTACAGCATGGAAAGGGGAGTAAGAATAACTTTACAGTGAAGAAAGCTGAAGAATACTAACTTAGCCAGGTGATCAAAATCAACAACACTCATAAGTCATGTGGATAGTATGTACCCTTGATATGTAATGAAAATGGCACTTTATCTCTGTGATCTTCCCCCCTCAGACCCATAAACCCAATCTAATCAAGAGAAAAACATTAGACTAATCCCCCCCGGTAGAGAGACATTCTACAAAATAACTGACCAGTATTCCTCAAAAATGTCAAAGTCATCAAAAATAAGGAAAGTCTGATAAACTGTCACAGCCAAGGAGACCCAAAGGAGACATGACAACTGAGTGTAATATGGTCTCCTAGATAGGATCTTGGGGTAAAAAGGGACATTAGATAAAAACAAAGGAAATCTGAGTAAAGTATGGACTAGTTAATAACAATGTGTTAATATTGATTTATTACTTATAACAAATGTTCAATACTAATATAAGATGTTAATAAGAGGAGAAATTTGGTATAGAGTATATGGAAACTCTACCATTTTCATAATATTTCTGTAAATCTAAAACTATTCTAAAAAAAATGTGTTACAAAAAGATGTTTAAGGGGCATCTGGCTGGCTCAGTCAGAAGAGCATGTGATTCTTGATTTCAGGGTCGTCAGTTCAAGCCCCACATTGGGTATAGAGATTACTTAAATAAAAATAAAATTTAGGGCACCTAGGCGGCTCAGTCGTTAAGCGTCTGCCTTCAGCTCAGGTCATGATCCCAGGGTCCTGGGATCGAGTCCCATGTTGGGCTCCCTGTTTGGCGGGAAGCCTGCTTCTCCCTCTCCCACTCCCCCTGCTTGTGTTCCCTCTCTCACTGTGTCTCTCTCTGTCAAATAAATAAATAAAATCTTTAAAAAAAAAGAAAAGAAAAGAAAACAGAACAAGCAGACTTAAGCTCTAACTTATCAATAATTACATTAAATGTCAATGGTCTAAATATTTGACAGAGTAGATTAAAAAAAAAAAACCCAACAATATGTTGTCTATAAGAAACTCACTTTAAATATAATGACACAGGAAGGTTGACAAGTAAAGGGATGGAGAAAAGGTATGCCATGCAAGCATTAATCAACAGAAAGCAAAAATGGATATATCAATATCAGATAAAGTCAATGTTAGAGCAAAAAAACTAGCAGAGTCAGATAAGGACATTATATAATAATGACGATGTTAATCCCTCAAGAAGACATAGTAATCCTAAATAGGTATGCACCAAACAGCGGGTCTGCAAAATACGTGAAGGAAAACTGATAGAACTAAAAGGAAAAATGGACAAATCCACATTGATAGTTAGAGTCTTCAACACCCCTCTCCCAACAATTGACAAAACAACTACACAGAAAATCAGCAAAGGTATAGAAGAACTCAACAACACCATCAATCAACAGGATCTAATTGACGTTTATAGAACACTCTACCCTACAGCAGCAGAATGCTCATCCTTTTCAAATGTCCACAGAACATATACCAAGATGGTCCATATCTTGAGCCATAAAACAAACCTCAACAAATTTTTAAAAAGATTTTATTCATTTATTTGAGAGAGAGAGAGCATATGAGTAGGGTGAGGGGCAGAGGGAGAAACAGACTCCCCGCTGAGCAGGGAGCCCAATGTGGGGCTCAATCTTGGGACTCCAGGATCATGACTTGAGCTGAAGCCAGACGCTTAACTGACAGAACCATCCAGGCACCCTAAACCTCAACAAACTTAAAATAATTGAAATTGTGCAGTGTGTTCTTTGACCACATGGAATCAAACCAGAAATCAATAACAGAAATATAACAGGAAAATCTCCATACACTTGAAAACAGCTTTTCAGTATTCTCTGGGTCAACAATGAAGTCTCAAGAGAAAAAGTACATCAAATTGAGCGAAAAAAAATTTTTTTAAGATTTTATTTATTTACTTTTTAGAGAGCAGGGAGGGAGTGGGGAGGGGCAGAGGGAGAGGGAGAGAGAGAGAATCTTAAGCAGGCTCCATGCACAGAGTGGAGCCCAATGCAAGGCTCGATCACACAACCCTGAGATCATGACCTGAGCCAAAATCAAGAGTCAGCCGCTTAAGCAACTGAGCCTCTCAGGTGCCCCAAATTGAGTGAAAATTTAAAAAGCATCTAAAAAAAATATTACAACTTTTATGCTTAATAATGAAAGACTGAATGCTTAATAATGAAAGACTGAATGCTTTCCCTTAAGATCAGGAACAGAGCAAAGATATCTGCTTTACTACCTGTATTCAACATAGTACTGCAACTCCTAGCAGGCACAATAAGGCCAGAAAAGGATACAAAAGAAATACTGATTAGAAAAGAAGAAGTAAAACTGTTCCTATTTGCAAATGACATGATTATTTATTTAGAAAATCTTAAAAGATTCTATATTTTTAAAAACCTCTTAGAATCAATTTGTGAGTTTAGTAAGGTTACAGAAGGTAAGAGAAACATACAAAAATCTATTGTTTTCATATATCCTAGCAATGAATATGTATATACAGAAATTAAAAAGATAATGCCATTTACAAATGCTCAAAAAAATACTTAGGTAAACATAACAAACATGCACAGGATTTGTATGCTAAAAACGACACCATACTGATGAAAGTAGTCAAAGAAGATCTAAATAAACGGAGAGACATTCCATGTTTATAAGTGGAAGACTCAATTGTAAAGTTGTCAGTTCTCCCCAAATTGATATACATATTTAACACAATTCCTATCAAAGTCCCAGCAAGACTTTTTTTTGTAGATATAAATAAGATTATTCAAAAATGTTTAGGGAAAGCCAAAGAACTCAAAGAACTAAACCAATTTTGAAAAAGAATAAAGTAGGAGAACTCAGTCTATCTGCTTCCAAGACTTATTATATAACTAGTCTAATCAAATTTGTGTGGTCTTGGTGGAGGGGTTAGACACATAGATCAATGGAACAAAATAGAGAACCCATAAATAGATGCTCATAAATATGTCCAACGGACTTTTTTTTTTTTTTTTTACAATGGTGCATTGAAGGAAAGATAGCCTTTTCAATAAATGGTGCTAGAATAATTGGACATCTGTAAGTAAAAGCGATCATCAGCAACAACAAACCCTTGACCTAATTCTCACACCTTATTTAAAAACTAACTCAAAATGGACTATGAACTTCAATGTAAAATTATAACCCATACGAGAGAATTTTCAGGACCTAGACTGGGCAAAGAGTTCTTTTTTTTTAAAGATTTTATTTATTTATTTGAGAGAGAGAGAAAGCATGAGTTGGGGAGGGTCAGAGGGAGAAGCAGACTCCTCGCTGAGCAAGGAGCCCGACGCGGGACTCCATCCCTGGACTCCAGGATCATGACCTGAGCCGAAGGCAGTCGCTTAACCAACTGAGCCACCCAGGCGCCCTGGGCAAAGAGTTCTTAAACTTGATACCAAAAGCACAATCCCTAAAAAGAAACATGCATAAATTGGTCTTCACCAAAATTAAAAACTTTGCTCTGCAGAAATCTACTAGAAAGAGGAGAAGACAATTTATAAAATGTAGTTTTGGGGCATCTGGGTGGCCAGTCGGTTAAGCGACTGCCTTCGGCTCGGGTCATGATCTCAGGGTCCTGGGATTGAGCCCCGCATCGGGTTCCCTGCTCAGTGGGAGGCCTGCTTCTCCCTCTCCCACTCCCCCCGCTTGTGTTCCCTCTCTCACTGTGTCTCTCTCTGTCAAATAAATAAATAGAATCTTAAAAAAAAAAAAAAGTAAGAAAATACATGCAAACTACCTATCCAACAAAGGACTAGTACCTAGAATATGTAAACAACTCTCAAAACTCAATACCAACCCCCCCCCAAAAAAACCCCAATCCAATTAGAAAATGGGCAAAAGATATGAACAGATATTTCACCACAGAGGATATAGAGATGGCAAAAAGCCCATGAAAAGATGTTCAACATCATTAGTCATTAGGGAAATGCAAATAAGCACCACAATGAGATATCATTACACACCTATCAGAATGGCCAAAATAAAAAAAATAGTAACAATACTAAATGCTGGTGAAGATGAAGAGAAACTGGTTTACCCTGGCATTGTTGGTGGGAGGATATAATGGTACAGCCATTCTGGAAAAAAAGTTTGGCAGTTTCTTAAAAACTAAACATGCAACAACCCAGCAAATGCACTCATAGGCATTTATCCCAGAGAAATGAAATGAAGATTTATGTTGACCCAGAAGTTTGTATACAATTGTTTACAGCAGATTTACTCATAAAAGCCAACAAGTAGAAACAACCCAAATGTCCTTCAGTGGATGACTGGCTATATCTATACAGTGGAATACTTTTCAGCAGTAAAAAGAATGAACTATAGATATATACAGCAACCTGAAAAAAAAAGTCAATCCCAAAAGGTAACATACTGTATAATTTTATTTATATAACATTCTTGAAGTGACAGATTATAGAAATGGAGAACAGATTAGTGATTACCAGAGGTTAAGGGAGGGAGGGGTCTGGGAGGGAAGGGTCTGGAAGGAAGGAGATACGGCTAGAAAAGGGTAACATCCTTGTGGTGTTGGAAATGTTCTGTATCTTGACTGTGTCAATGCCAATATCCCAGTTGTGATATTCTACAGTTTTGCAAGCTGTTACCATTGGGGTGACGTAGGTAAAGGGTACTCAAGATTTCCCTATTATTTCTTATAGTTATATTGAAATTAAAATTTTGATTTAAAAAATCAAGAGAATAAAAAGATTAGCTCTCATAATTTCAAAATAAAACCAAAAAAATGAAAAGGCTCCACGTGTATATGCTTAGAACGATGTCTAGCATATTTTAAGTGGAAAGAGTAAGTGTATGTTAATATAATCCCATTTTTTAAAAGATCATTTGGTTTTTTTTTTTAAGATTTTACTTTATTTATTTGAGAGAGAGAGAGAGAGCACAAGAGGGGGTAAGGTCAGAGGGAGAAGTAGACTCCCCAGTGACCAGGGAGCCCAATGCAGAACTCGATTCTGGGACTCCAGGATCATGACCTGAGCCAAAGGCAGTTGCCCAACCAACTGAGCCACCCAGGCGCCCAAAGATTATTTATTTATTTGACAGAGAGAGACACAGCGAGAGAGGGAACACAAGCAGGGGAAGTGGGAGAGGGAGAAGCAGGCTTCCCGCCGAGCACGGAGCTGATGTGGAGCTCGATTCCAGGACCCTGGGATCACGACCTGAGCCGAAGGCAGACGCTTAACGACTGAGCCACCCAGGCGCCCCTATAATCCCATTTTAAAGATTTATTTATTTATTTGAGAAAGAGAGAGAGAGAAAGTGGGGCGAGGGGGCAGAGGGAGAGAATCTTCAAGCAGACTCCCTGTTGAGCGTGGAGCCCAATGTGGGGCTCAGTCCCATGACCCATGTGATCATGACCTGAGCTGAAACCAAGAATCAGATGCTTAACCAACTGAGCCACCCGGGCACCCCAGAATAATCCCATTCTAATTTAAAAATTCAATGTGTGTGAATATATGTTTGCATGAGCAAAGAAAAAAGTATGGAGGAATCCACACCAAACTATTTATAGTAATATTAGAAGGGTAGACAAAGGAAAAGGGAAGTGCTGAGTCTGTATAAATTTTGTAATTCAAAACTAAAAAGACTACTCTAATGCAACTTTTAAAATGTGTTATTATGAATATTTTTCATTTCATTAAAAATTGTTTTAATATAATTGCCCCCAAAATAAAAAGATACCTAGGAATAAACCTAACCAAAGTAGTGAAAGACCTGTACTCTGAAAAACATAAAACACCGATAAAGAAATTGCAGATGACACAAAGAAATGGAAAAACATTCCATACTCACGGATGGGAAGAACAAATATTGTTAAAATGTCTATACTACCCAAAGTAATCTGCAGATCTAAGGCAATCCTTATCCAAATACCAACAGCAGGGGTGCCTGGGTGGCTCAGCCATTTAGCGTCTGCCTTCGGCTCAGGGCATGATCCCAGGGTCTGGGATTGAGCCCTTCTCGGGCTCCCTGTTCAGTGGGAAGCCTGATGCTTCTTCTCCCACTCCCCCTGCTTGTGTTCCCTCTCTCACTGTCTCTCTCTCTCTGTCAAAAAAGAAATAAAAATCTTAAAAAAAAAAATACCAACAGCAGTTTTCACAGAACTAGAACAAACAATCCTAAAATTTGTATGGGACCATGAAAGACCTTGACTAGCCAAAGCAACCTTGAAAAAGAAAACCAGGGTGCCTGGGTGGCTCAGTTGGTTAAGCGACTGCCTTCGGCTCAGGTCATGATCCTGGAGTCCCTGGATCGAGTCCCGCATCGGGCTCCCTGCTCGGCAGGGAGTCTGCTTCTCCCTCTGACCCTCCTCCCTCTCATGCTCTCTGTATCTCATTCTCTCTGTCTCAAATAAATAAATAAAATCTTTAAAAAAAAAAGAAAAAGAAAACCAAAGCCAGAGGCATCACAATTCCAGACTTCAAGTTATATTACAAAGCATTAGTAATCAAAACAGTATGGTACTGGCATAAAAATAGACACATAGATCAATAGAACAGAATAGAAAACCCAGAAATAAACTCACATATGGTCTACTGATCTTTGATAAAGAAGGCAAGAATATCCAGTGGGAAAAAGACAGTCTCTTCAAAAAACGGTGCTGGTAAACTGGACAGCAACATGCAGAAGAATGACACTGGACCTCTTTCTTACGCCATACAGAAAAGTAAACTCAAAATGGCTTGAAGACTTAAATGTGAGACCTGAAACCATAAAAATCCTAGAAGAGAGCACAGACAGTAACTTCTTTGACATCAGCTGTAGCAAATTCTTTCAAAAATGTCTCCTGGGGCAAGAGAAATAAAAACAAAATTAAACCATTGGGACTACATCAAAATAAAAAGCTTCTGCACAGTGAAGGAAACAATCAACAAAACTAAAAGGCAGCCTATGGAATGGGAGAAGATTTTTGCAAATGACATATCCGATTAAGGGTTAGTATCCAAAATATATAAAGAACTGATACAACTCAACACCCAAAACACAGATAATTCTTTTTTTTTTTTTAAGATTTATTTATTTATTTGAGAGAGCGAGAATGAGAGAGAGCACATGAGAGGGGGGAGGGGGAGGGTCAGAGGGAGAAGCAGACTGGCCGCCGAGCAGGGAGCCCAATGCGGGACTTGATCCCGGGACTCTAGGATCATGACCTGAGCCGAAGGCAGTCGCTTAACCAACTGAGCCACCCAGGCGCCCACAGATAATTCTTTCTAAAAAGGGACAAAAGACACGAACAGACATTTCTCTGAAGAAGACATACAGATATGCCAACAGGCATATGAAAAGATGCTCGACATCACTCATCATCAGGGAAATGCAAATCAATGCAAATCAAAACTATAGTGTGTTATCACCTCATACCTGTCAGAATGGCTAAGTCAAACATCAAAAATACAAGAAACAACCAGTGTTGGTGAGGATGTAGAGGAAAAGGAACCCTCTTGCACTGTTAGTGGGAATGCAACTGGTGCAGACACTGGGGAAAACAGTATGGAGGTTTCTCAAAAAATTAAAAATAGAACTACCCTATGGCCCAGGAATTGCTCTCCTAGGTATTTGCCCACACCCCTATGTATACAGCAGCATTATTTACAGTAGCCAAGATATGGAAGCAGCCCAAGTGTCCACCCATAGATGAATGAATAAAGAGGATGTGGTGTATACACACACACACACACACACACACACAGGAATATTATTCAGCCATAAAAAATAATGAAATCTGGCCATTTGCAACAACATGTATGGAGCTAGAGAGCATAATGTTAAGCGAAATAAATCAGTTAGAGAAAGACAAATACATGAATTCACTCGTAGGTGGAATTTAGGGAGCAAAACAAACCAGCAAAGGGGAAAAAATAAGAGAGACAAATCAAGAAACAGACTCTTAATTATAGAGAACAAACTGATGGTTACCAGAGGGGTGGTGGGTAGGGGGATGGGTTAAATAGGAAGAAAGAAAAAAAATTATTTGGGTTATTTTGGTGCCAACCTAATATTCCATCAAATTAATGTACTCTAATATACAGACATTATCTTTTTGTCTAACATTGTACCCTATTAACAACACTATTATTTTTTTTAAAAAAAGATTTTATTTATTTATTTGAGAGCGAGAGTGAGAGAATGAGAGAGAGAACACGAGAGGGGGTAGGGTCAGAGGGAGAAGCAGACTCCCTGCCGAGCAGGGAGCCCGATGTGGGACTCGATCCCGGGACTCCAGGATCATGACCTGAGCCAAAGGCAGTCGCTTAACCAACTGAGCCACCCAGGCGCCCAACAACACTATTATTTTTGTATCTACGTTTTGGTTTGCATTTTTAAATTATTGTATTAAGGATAACATTCTAGAAATGAAATTAAGGACATAAACTTTTAATAATAGATAGTATATGCTGCAAGACTGCTTCCAGAAAGGTCCCATCCGTTTACCCTAAGTCTAGCTGACCATGCCTTTTCTACTAGTACCCTTGCCAGCACTGAATAGTATTACTTAACACTTCTCTTTCTTTCTTTCTTTTTCTTTTTTTTGCTAATTTGATAGTTGAAAAATATATCATTGTTTTAGTTTGCATTTTTTTGATTGCCTGTGAGGTTGAAACAATGTGCTCCTTTCTAAAAATTCTCGTCTTTTGTGTCAGTGCTTTTGTTCTGTTTTAGGATTTGATTTTCCTCCAGAACAGCTTGCCTTCTCAATTTCCTGATCTCTGATGAGGGCAGTTTCTCTCTCGTGACTCCCCCAGTTTCTGAACCAGAGAGTCAGGATTTTTTTTTTTTTTTTCTCTACTTCAGTCCCTGGTTTCCCATCAGTCACCCATGATGACCATTCCTTCCTTTGAAAATGTTTTTCTGTTTCATCTTATTAAAATGAAAGTGACAGGCCCCAAATGGTGTCGCTTAGGGTATGGCCCCAAGTCAGTAAACCAAGACTTAATACCTAAACTAACTGCAGTTTCTTTTTTTTTTTTAAAGATTTTATTTATTTATTTGACAGAGAAAGACACAGCGAGAGAGGGAACACAAACAGGGAGTGGGAGAGGGAGAAGCAGACTCCCTGCCGAGCAGGGAGCCCGATGCGGGACTCGATCCAGGGACTCCAGGATCATGACCTGAGCTGAAGGCAGTCGCTTAACCAACTGAGCCACCCAGGCGCCCCTAACTGCAGTTTCAACCCCCAGAAATGTGACCTTTAACTAGTCAACATGGGAATTTCCTGGTCAGCACTAGGAAATTTACTGATGGACCTCTTCTCGTTTCCTTAGGAGAGTGATCATGCTTAAAACAATGGAGTCTTTGCTAATAATTTCCTTTTCTCCACTTCCTCTCTACCTTTAATAACCTTTCCTTTTCTGGGGTACCTGAGTGGCTCAGTCAGTTAAGCTTTAGCATCTGACTTCAGCTCAGGTCATGATCTCAGGGTCCTGGGATGCAGCCGTGTGGAGCTCTGCACTCAGCAGGGAGTCTGCTTGTCTCTCCGCCCCTTCCCCCTCCATGCTCTCCCTCTCTTTCTCTCTCAAATAAATAAATAAATACCTTAAAACAAGCAAACACTTTCCTTCTCTGTAGCCCTTCAGAGCTCCCCTTTACTTGCTAGATAGGATGCTGCCCAATTCATGAATCCATTAATAAGGCCAATTAGATCCCTACAATTCACTCAGTTGAATTTTTGTTATTTAACAATCTTCTTTGTTCCTGTGGGAATGGCACCGTCATTAGCCACGACCACAGAACTCCCCCACCTGGATTACAGAGGAAGCTTCTGGGCAATTCTCTCTGTTCCTGGTCCCTCCTACTTTGATTTCTCTTCCACCGCTTCTGTATGACTTCCAAAGCAATGCCTTGTACACGTCACCCCTAGTCCATTGGACCGGGCCCAGAAGCCTCTGCTGGACATTCACCACCTGGCCATCACTTCCCACAGCTTCCCAGCTGGAAACCTAGACACCCTTGTGGTTTCCTCATTGCTTTGAGGTGGTTGCTTACACTGCTTTCCTGGAGACTTTCCACTTCCTGGATGTGCTCATTCCTCCCCCTTCATTCTGGCCCGCTGCCTATTCTTCTTTTGAGGCTTGGTGCAACACGGGTCTTCTCCACGACTTATCCCAGACTCACCCCTACTCTTAGATCTTTTGTACCACCTTGCGATCTCTTCTACAAAGTATGTGACAGCCTGCCCAAGTGACAGGGAGGAAAAGGAAAGCAAGGAGGAAGAGTTATTTTAGGGAAAGGGTGACCCACTTCATTTTCAACCAAGTGAGTTTTGGGGGATGGCAGGATTTTCAGATAAAGTTATGCCTTGGGCCATTGGAAATGTGGGCCCAGAACTGAGAGAGGTTGAGGCTGGGAATATCAATTTGGGAGTCATTCACAGCGCTGAAAGGCGTTGCCCTGGGATTTAGAATGTCTGTGGAAATGGGGAAGAGGACGTGAGACAGAGTCTGGGTAACACTTAAATGCAGTCTTCAGAACAAGAGCCCAAGATGAAGAAAAGGAAATGGTGCTCATGAAGGAGGAGAGGACCAAAAAGGTAGAAAGGGGGGTAGAACCCAAGGGAGCTACTAGTCTAAGAAGCTTGGTAAGTTGTGAAAAGAATGCAACAGGATTTCCGAGCCACAGGGGAGCTACGCAAAGTGCAGAGCCAGGGAAAGAGCCAGAGGGCAGGGACTCCCAGAGTCAAGTACAGGGCCCCTGGGGCAGTGCTGAAGGAGAGCCCAGGGTTACAGCTCATCTGGAAAGGTCTCCCGCGGAGGATGAGCCTGGGCAGTGGGGGCAGCAGGAGGTGGGGGAGAATGCTCGGCCGGCATGACCCCCAGGCTCCCGCACCCAGGCGAAAACAGGGAGAGGGTCCGTGACTGCTCAGGGGGACAGAAGTGGAGCCCAAGGGATTGAGGGTGGGGTTTTGCTCTCAGCCACCTTCGCCTCATCCCCCCAAATACGTATTCTAAGTAAAAATTGTGCATTTGCTGTGTAAGATTAGCCTTTAAAACCCTCCCTCTACAGGAATTCTGGGGCTGCCGCCACACCCAGAAAGTGATTAGCTAAAGAGAAGAACTTTCTCCTGGTGATGGTTGTTAGGTATGAAGGGAGGAGACTGGAGGAGGCCACATGGCCCTGCCTGAGGAACTTTCCAGACACAGTACTGCATAGTATACCTAATAGGCCTGGATTTTAATCCTGACTCTGCCCTTACTGGAGTCAAATCCAAAAGGTAGGAAAGGGTATGTAGTGAGAAGCCCCCCTCCCACACCTGTCCTGGGGGCAACCAAAGTTACCATGTTCTTCTGTTTACTTCTAGAAATATGTGTTCCTATACACGGCATCTGCAGAGAGATAGATATAGATAGATAAATTTCTCCCTCCTTTGTAGACAAATGGTAGCCTGTCTAATATCTTGCTTTGTTCAGTTAATGATGTTTCTTAGCTATTCTTGCATTCAGTAGATAGCTTCCTTCTTGTACAGCATTCCACTGAAGGGGCAAACTATAATTTACTTGACCTATTCTTTCTTGGTGGACAGGTATTTTTGTATGTGCATTTGTAATCGTGGTAGATATTGTAAATTACCTTCCAAAGAAATCGTACTGGTTTATGTTCCTGCCACCAATGCGTAAGTACGAGGCGGGCAACTACATAGTAGGCCAAACAGACCAAACAGTACCTACTTCCTGGAATTGTTGTGAAGATCACTTGAGATGATGCGTGTCAAGGATTGGGCACTGTAGGAGTTGGTGCTCTTGAAATAAGGATATTATTTTATTTCGGATTAACAAGATATTGTCCTGGCCAATTACGTGAGTGTGATGGGACTGCCTCACCAGTCTGGGGTTTTCTGACTGGGGGCAGATTCTGCAGGAAGTTAGGGACTGAGATCAGAAGAGTTGTGGGCTTTGCCCTCCCCAGGGATGCCATGCCTTCAGGCTACCCCAACCTCCTCCATATGGTTTCTGCTCCCAGGTGTCTCCAAGCTGAAGCATCGCGTCGAATCGAAAAAAAACCTGTGGGACCAAGGATCCTTTCCTCTGATCATCAAGGATCTTGAAGTAGCAGACTCAGGAGTTTACTTCTGTGAGGTAGAAGGCAAGATGCAAGAGGTGGAGTTGCTGGTGTTCAACTGTGAGTAGATGAGGATCCCTCCAACCAACCTGCCTTCCTCCCTGACTCCCGTTCATGCACCAAAGCCCAGCCCTGAGCTTGTGGTCCCTCCACAGTCCCAAGATGGCTCAGATGGGCCCCCACGTCTCCTCAAACCCTCCTCAGGCCTCCGGTTGCTCAGTGGGAAGGGAAGAAACCTGGGGGTGGGGGGCAGGGAGAGAAGGGCAGGAGCCGGAGGAAGGAGGGAGAGCAACAGAGGCAGAGAGGAGGGGAGGGGGCAGGACGAGGAGAGAGGGTAACTCTGCCTTGGGCTGGGTTGCTGGGTTGCTGGGTCTTGGCGGGGGTAATGGAGAGACACTCTTGGTGTCCTGGCTTCTTCCTTCCCCTTGGGGATAGCATGTGTGTGACACGGGTGGCCTGCTCCTCCACAGTGACTGCCAAGTGGGACACCGGCAGTGGCGGCGGCAGCAACATCCGCCTGCTGCAAGGGCAGCAGCTGACCCTGACCGTGGAGGGCCCCTCTGGTAGTAACCCCTCCGTGCAATGGAAAGGTCCAGGGAATAAAAGCAAGAGCAGTGGCCAAAGCCTCTCACTGCCTGGGCTGGAGCCGCAGGAGAGCGGTACCTGGACATGCACCATCTCCCAGAACCAGAAGACAGTGGTGTTCAACATAAACATCTTGGTGCTGGGTAAGAGGGGTGCCTCCCCCCCGCAGTCTCCCCTCTGCCTCAGTGGCAGACAGACCTGCCCTCCGCTCTCACTGCTTGGCTCCTGGGTCCGCTGCAGGCCAACAGAGGGCGGCTGGGGCCAGTCCCCCGGAGCTGAAATCTGTCCCAAGGAAATCCCGGCTTCTTCAGGGATGAAGCTCACCGTGACAGTACCTACCTTGTAGTGTTACCGCGAGAATGAATGTGTATAATGCACGGCACATAGTAAGCCCGAGGCAGGCATTTGCTCTTATCTTACGAAGGCTGATAAATTATGCACCTAAGTAGTGCATGCCAAATGGCCTCTGTGCTCCAGGGATCCTGGGGAAGGAGAGGCCTCCTGGGCTGGGCTGTTCTCTGAGGGCTTCCAGGGGGAGGAGGTGCTGCCTTGGGAACGTGCTGGGGTGGAGAGACCGGAGAGGGAATTTAAGGGCCTGAAGTGGCAACCTAAGGGTTTGGACTCACCTGGTCCCTCCCCTTCCATCTCCTTGCCGCCCCCAGCCCATGCCCACCCTACCCCATACACCCTCATCTTCCTTTCTCCTGACCCAGCTTCTCTCTCTTCCTGCCTCCAGCTTTCCAGAAGGTCTCTAACACAGTCTATACAAAAGAAGGGGAGCAGGTGGAGTTCTCCTTTCCGCTTAACTTCAAAGATGAAAACCTGAGTGGGGAGCTGAGGTGGCGGGCAGAGGGGGCTCCCTCCTCCCTGCTCTGGATCTCCTTCACCTTGGAGAACAAGAAGCTATCTGTGAAAGAGGTCCACCACCCCAAACTCCAGATGAAGACTTTTCTCCCGCTCAGCTTTATCCTGCCCCAGGCTTTGTCTCAGTATGCTGGTTCTGGAACCCTGACCCTGAGTCTTGCCAAGGGGACATTGCAGCAGGAAGTGAATCTTGTGGTGATGAGAGGTGAGGAGGTAGGCCGAGAAGGGGAGGGCAGGGGCGGGAGGTGGAGGGGCGTGGTCCAGGGCTCTGAGGTGGGATTGGCCCCAAAAGGGATGCCTCAGCCCTGGCCCTAGTTTCCTGATGGAGATGATCCAGGGCCTTCTGGTTTGGGGCTGGTTTTGAACTGAGACTGGAATCCACTTGTCCTTCTTTGACATCCATGAGCCAGCCTGGGGTGGGCTCTGCTGAGAATCCCCAAAGGGTGGGGGCGCCTGGGTGGCTCAGTCCTTAAGCGTCTGCCTTCAGCTCGGGTCATGATCCCAGGGTCCTGGGATCAAGCCCCACATCGGGCTCCCTGCTCTGCGGGAAGCCTGCTTCTCCCTCTTCCCCTCCCCCTGCTTGTGTTCCCTCTCTCGCTGTGTCTCTCTCTGTCAAATAAATAAAATCTTAAAAAAAAAAGAATCCCCAAAGGGTGTGAGCTGAGAACCAGGCTCTAATTCTGCCTCCACACAACCCTCTATGGCCCTAAGCCCCCTGCCTCTGTGGGCCTCTTTCTCCTAATGAGGATAACAAAATCTGCTCTTAGTATGATAGCGATAAAGGTAATATCAGGCTCCACACTGAGCTCTTCACTTCCTTATCTCCCCCATCGTCATAATTCCACAAATAATAATGGCTAATAATTGATGCTTCTTCGAACGTGCCAGACCCATTCAAGAGCTTTACATGTGTCTGTGAATTTACTGTGTATTTAATTAATGTCTGGGGCTTGGGTTGTCAAGTAACTTGCAGGGACACACAGATAGTAAGCAGTGGGGCTAAGATTCAAGTCCAAAACCCTGGGCCTCAAAAGCTGTGTTTTGTTTATATAACTGCTTGAAAATGTGCTCCGAGAGGCTCAAAGAGGATCATCTGTGTGAAGCATTTTGATTGTTCTACTGAAGCCCCTTAGAGCATGGAGGTGCCAGGAGCTCAGAGATCCAGGCTCCCAGCCTCAGGTTCTTCTCCCCCTGCAGTGACTAAGTCTCAGAACAATTTGACCTGTGAGGTGCTGGGACCCACCTCCCCTGAGCTGACTCTGAGCTTGAATCTGGAAGAGCAGGCTGCCAAGGTCTCAAAGCAGCAGAAGCTGGTATCGGTGGTGGACCCTGAGGGGGGAACATGGCAGTGTCTATTGAGTGACAAGGACAAAGTCCTGCTGGCCTCCAAGGTCAAGGGTGAGTGAGCATCCAGGTTCCACGGCCTAACTCCAAGCCCCTCCCTCTTCAGCTGTGGGACCTTCCCTGGGATGGAGGAGACCACCCAGAGTCCCAGCCTCCCAATTCCTCTGAGAGGGGTGGGTTATTCTCCTGCTGCCTGGACATACATGGGGAATGAGGTAAGGCGAGGTGTGGTTCTTATCTGTAACGCCACAAGTTCCACCTCCTTGAGGTCTACAGTCCAGGAATGGGGCCTATCTGACCAAGAGCTGCCTCTCTTGGCTCCTTTCGGAACCTGGACACACACACACATGCACACACGCATGCCCTGTGCACAGCCTGAAACCGCTGCTTCCAGTTCCCCGGAGTGCCCTGTAGTCTCTAAACCTTAAAGCCCCTGCCCCAGCCTTTCCCGTTCAGCCCTGGTGGCCTGTGAGAGCCCTGTGCACCCTGCCCTGCTCTCCCGGCCCAAGGCTGAACACCAAGTGTAGCTGGGCAGCAAGGTCTTCCTGGGGCCCTCCAGAATGCCTGGCACCCTGATGGAGGGCAGTGAGCTGAAACATCTCTCTCTCTTGCTTGCAGTTTTGTCCCCAGTGTTCACCAAGGCCTGGCCAAAGCTCTTGGCCATTGTGCTGGGTGGGATCTTAGGCCTTCTGCTTTTCATTGGGCTCTGCATCTTCTGCTGTGTTAAGTGCTGGCACCGCAGGGTGAGTGAGCTGCCCCAGACCTCCCCTTTCACTCCCCACAGGGCATCCGAGCCCCTGGGGCCAGTAGAGCAACAAAGGTATCCCCTATACGTGAGCTGCTTCTGCTCAGGCTCTTTGCCCGCCCGCCCACCCCGTTCCCTCACGGCCGACTGGGCCCTGTCCCAGGCCGCATGCAGAGGGAGAGACGGGAAAAAGCAAAGAGTTAATTCTGGGACAGATGGCCTCAGCCACAGTGACTGCTTCTCCTCTCCCAGCTCTCCCCACTCCCCCCTCCAAGGGGCACCCCCTTCTGGAGGCCTGGGACCCTCACGACTCCCTTCCTTCTTCCTGGACAGCGCCAGGCAGAGCGGATGTCTCAGATCAAGAGACTCCTCAGTGAGAAGAAGACCTGCCAGTGCTCCCAGTAAGGAACTGGTGGGGGTGCAGAGAGTGGGAAGGGGAAGAGGAGGGTGGCGAGTGGGGGTGGGGGGGTGGGAGAAGAGAGGGAAGGGAGGTGGGATGGAGGTGAGAAAAATGGGGGCTCAAGGGAGATGGTGGAGGGCAAAGAAGGGTGCAAAGGGGTGGCTTAGGAAGTAGGAAGCAGGAAGAGAGTGGAGAGCAGAGGTGAGGCGGCAGCAGGCCTGGAATATTTCTGGATACCACCCTGCAGCTGTGGCCCAGAGGCCGCCACTGCCCAAGAAGGGAGAGTGCGGACTGGGAGACATGGAGCTTCGAGGATGCAAAGGAGTTTGGAAAAGAATAAACTTGCTCTTCTTTGTTCCTCCAGCCGGTTCCAGAAGACATGCAATCTCATTTGAGGCGCAGGTCCAGGGGAGTTCCCGCTTGCAGCCTCCCCAGCTGTCTTTCCCCTGCTTTTCCTGCTGGGCTCCTGGGCCTGTGGACCAGATGAATGTAGAAGACCCCAGCACTTCCGGCCCACTCCTGCTCTCCTTTGTCCACACTTGGCCCTTGGTCCTCCTCTTGCAGAGGCCTACATCATTTCTTCCCCATTTCCTTTGCATCAAGCCTAACCCTATCGATGATTTCTTCCCAGCTCTCTCCCCCACGGCCCACTGGTCCCTGGGGAATCACGTGGGCCCAGCCCTGCCTGGCTTGGAGGGCAAGGCTGGGTGTCTGAAGCATGAAGCACAGGACTGTCATTTTACTGGACGGGACCTTGGGACCAGAGGAGGCAGGGACCAGCCCAAGATCACACAGCTAGAGGAGGGTAGATCCAGATCCAAAGGCTGCTGACTCAGCTGCCTCCATGGCTCCATTTGGCCTGCTCCTCACTCTGAGTTGGCAGGACACACTCACATCGTGACCTGTGCACAAACAGGCAACCCTGGACCCACACCCATGTACAGAGCGCACACTTGTGCACAGACATGATTCCTTATCCAAGCAGTACGTGTCAGTTTATGAGCCAGTTTCACATCCTTTGTCTGTTTAAACCTTAAGAAGATCTTACAGAGCTTAGTAGTGTCAGGACCGAGATTAGCATCTCCAATTTATAGGCCAGAAATGGAACTCAGAGAGGTCAGCTGATTGCCCAAGTCACACAGCTCGTCAGTGCCAGAGGACTAGCCCAGGTCTCCTAACCCCTAGTTCCAGGGCCGTACCCTGAACACAGAGACAAGTACCACGCAGATCTCTGTAGCTGATTAGTCACTGCTGCCCAGGACCCACCTCTGCATTCCTAAGAGCACACCACCCCAGGCAGGGCCTGCCTCAGAGAGTTCAGAAACACAGACAGAAGCCTGTTGCCAGAGGACAAAACTGTCAGTCCTCCTAATCAGAGCACAGGCTGGGAGCACGGGCCCTGTGGGAGACAGTGCCCAGTGACCTACCACTCACCCTGTTGCAGAACCTTCTGGAAGGTGAGCTTTGCCAGGGGGAGGAGCTGGGGAAATGGCTGGAGAGGGAACCCTCTGAGGGGACGTCTTGTGAAGGGTGACAGAGCCGGGCTTCAGTCCCCCTGCCCTGTATTTTCCTTCATCCCTCCCCCAAACCATCCAGGATACAAGAAAATTGGGGTTACAAGTAGTCTTCTTCCTCCTCTTCTTGATCCATTTCTCTCAGGATCCCCAGCCTCCTCTGCCTCTCCTTCCTTCCCTTTCTCACCACCTGTCTCAGTTCCTACCCCCTCTCCCTAGTCTTCTCTTTCCAGCTTGCCCCTTCCAGGAGGACTCCCCACTGCTTGCTTGGTATTCCTGCCCACTCCTGCCCCTGCGTCCCTGAGCTGACAGAAAAATACAATAAACTTACTGTAAAGAAGATGCTCTTCTTCGTGTGTCCGTGTGTGTATGTGACAGACAGGCAGACAAACAGACTCTTCTCTGGGGACCTGGATCTTCTGGATCAGACCCAGAGGAGAGGTTGCCAGGCTTGCCAGGGGAAGGAG
>NC_058407.1:96236811-96245345 GCF_002201575.2 Neomonachus schauinslandi | reverse complement strand
GATTCTTTGGGGGCTGATTACCCACCTGCTCACCCCACAGGGCCCTGTGTGTGCTGGGGCCCCAGACTTTGTAATCCTGCGCTGGGGCTGTACCGAGGGCGAGGCTGCAGGGTTGTGTGTGCGCTACACACGCATGTGTGCGGGAGAGAAAAAGGACCAAGAGAAACTGTAATGTGTGCCTGCCAATTGTGTGCATCCCCAACACAAGTGTGAGTTTGTGTTCCAGGAGGAGGAAGCGATATTTGTGTGGGGGGGGTGCATTGAGACCTGTGTCCCCCCACCCCCCAGAAGCCCCAGCTTCAGCACAACCTCCAGCACTTGCCCGTCTGAGCTGCACCCCCGGGCGGGGCGCAGCCCTCGCGGATACACACAGTGACACACGCTTCCTCCTCCCCGAACACCACCAGCTGCTTCTCTGAGCTGGTGTTCGTGTGGAAAACCGGGGTGGGGTGGAGGCAGGACACGAACCGTCTCACCAATGAAGCCGGTTCCCCGCCAGCGTCCTCGCCCCCTCCCTGCCGGCGCCTTCCCCGCCCCTCCCCCTCCAAGTCGCCGCCGTCCAGTTCCCCGCCCCGCACTCGCCCCCGCGCCCCCCCACCCCAGCCGCTCCCGGCCGGCCCCTGACCCGGGGCTCACGGGAGGCGCGCCTCCGGGAGACGGGGGCTCCCACAGACCTGGGGTGGGGGGCAGAGACTGAGTGAGCGGCGGGCCGAGCCCGGGAGGCTGGGACCGAGGGTGGGGGGGAGGGAGGCCCGGAGGGAAGGAGGGAGGGAAGGAGGAGGGCGGGCGAGCTGGAGCCGGCAGGCGGCGGGAGCCCGGGCGAGCGGCGTCGGGAGTGCGGTCTCCATGGCAGTGCCGGGCGCAGCTAGAGGTAAGACGACCCCGGCCCTGTCCCCCATGCGGCCCCCCCTCCGCCGCCCCCCCCCCCCCCCCCGCCCCAGCCGCCTCCTCTCCCCTCCGGCCAGCCCCTCCTCCCCAGCCACCTGCTGTCACTGCCCCGGAGAACACGGTGGGTGGTGGGAGGGAGGAGCCGCCTGACCTTAACCCGTCACCCCGAAGGGCGAGGGACCCCTGTCCGCGGTGGAGTCCCCCAGATCCCCTCTCCCACCTTCCTCTGATCTTTCTCTGTCCTTCACCTCCTCCTCTGTCCTTCACATCCTTCCTGCCTCCCTCCCTCTCTGACTCCCCATCTCTTTCTTCCACAGCCCACCCGCTGGGCCTGGGTGGGGGTAGGTGGGAAGGGGTGCAAGGCTGTAGGGGAGAGTAGTGGGGGGGCGCTTCTGACCAATTCCTTCCACCTCCCTCTGGCTGGCCATTGCCATGGCAACTAGGGTGTACTGGGCTCCGGAGGGAACAAAGGTGGGGGGTGGACTAGGACCTCTCAGGGAGGGCAAGAATCTGAGGTTCTTCCACAGGAAGTAGACCTCTCACTGCTGTGCCCCATTTTTACCCCTGTTCCCCCCCTCCCCAAGCAGTTAGCTCATCCTCTTGCCTCCACTCAGTTCAGGGCTTCCCCTGATTTCCTCTTAGCCCCCTCCCCAGGGCGCACTGAAGCTCAGCTTCTCGAAATTCAGGACTACCCGCCTTCCCATCAGAGGGAAACTGAGGCTGGGGCAGGAGAGGAAAGAGTGGAGGTCTACCAGTGGGAGTCAGCACCTTATTGAACATGGGGCTTTTCTTCTCAGCCTCCCTGTTTCCTGCTCCCTCCTTCCATACCACCCCTCTTGGCTCTCAAGCCTCCTTTCCAGGGGTCTCTGGAGGTTTCCTTCTATTTTCAGATACTATCACTTTGCCCCCTCTTTCTTTCTCTTCTGCTCAAACTCTCCTCCTTCCCCCTAGTTCCCCATCTTTCCATTTCTGGATGCTTCTGATGTCAGCGGTTTCCCCGCCTTCGGGTTCCCTAGCCCCCCCTCCCCTTGGTCCCAGCCTCCTTTCTCCCATCTTCCCAGATCCCTGGTGAGCTAGAGGGGGATCACACGGGCTTGGGGAAATGGGGCTGAGCACCAAGACCCCCTGGGCCCAGGAGCCAGAATGCTGGGGAGGAGCTGAGATAGCATACATATCCCAGTTTACCCTGAACCCTCAAAAAAGAAACAAGTCGTGCACCTGGCAGCAATAGCTCTGAAGAGAGATTCAGGGACATGAAGCTGGGGATCGAATAGTACTGAGCAGGGCACTTAAGAAGGGACCTGGGAATGCCAGAGGGAGGAAAAAGGGCTGAAAGGGATAGGAGACAGGAGGTCAGAACACCTTTCCTGACAGTCAAGAAAGCAGGGCTCTTACCTGTGTGGGCTGTGTGACTGTCCATCTGATTTAAGGCAAGAGAATTTTCTGAATGACCCCATGACCCCTAGTAGTCAGTTATTTCTATAGTTTCAAGAGAAGGGGGTGCGAGAAGTCAGTTGGAGAACAGCCTAGGCCCTACCTTTTGCCCTCCCCCTCCCACATGTCATTTCTCCCTTGCAGTTTGTCCAGGTGGCTGAGCCTCACCCGACACACACACCCCTTGGGGCACCCAGAAGATCCCTGACTGGTCAAGAACCAGAGGAAGAAGAGACCCGGAAGTCCCGGCATGGGGACCAGAGCTCCTCAGCCAGCCTTGTAGTTGGGAAAGCATTCTGCTTGCCTCCCCTATCAACCACAGGGATACTTCGGGAAGGTTCCCACCCAATATGGAGGCTGAGGACCACCTCTGCTGACCCTCAGTCTCCTCCCCTGCCCTCCGCACCGCACCTTAGCTGGGTCAGTCATGCAATGCTGAGGGTAGGCCGCTGGGCAGCCTGCTCCACCACAGGGCAGAGATCGGGCGCATCATGGGTGTGTGTGTGAGTGGGGCTCCTGGGTGAGACCTAGCCCCCACCCCCAGGAGTTCAAGGGGGGTGGGGGGGCCGAGGATATAGGATGGCTCGGGGAGGGGCAGGGGCAGAGGAGGCCTCCCTGCGCTCAAACGCATTGTCCTGGCTGGCCTGTGGGCTCCTGGCGCTGCTGGCCAATGCCTGGATCATCCTCAGCATCTCGGCCAAGCAGCAGAAGCACAAGCCGCTGGAGTTGCTGCTCTGCTTCCTGGCGGGCACACACATACTCATGGCGGCCGTGCCCCTCACCACCTTTGCCGTGGTGCAGCTCCGGCGCCAGGCCTCCTCCGACTATGACTGGAACGAGAGCATCTGCAAGGTGTTTGTGTCCACCTACTACACACTGGCCCTGGCCACCTGCTTCACAGTCGCCTCCCTCTCCTACCATCGCATGTGGATGGTGCGTTGGCCCGTCAACTACCGTCTCAGCAACGCCAAGAAGCAGGCGCTGCACGCCGTCATGGGCATCTGGATGGTCAGCTTCATCCTCTCTACGCTGCCCTCCATTGGCTGGCACAACAATGGCGAGCGCTACTACGCCCGCGGCTGCCAGTTCATAGTCTCCAAGATTGGCCTGGGCTTTGGCGTCTGCTTCAGCCTCTTGCTACTTGGGGGCATTGTCATGGGGTTGGTCTGTGTGGCCATCACCTTCTACCAGACGTTGTGGGCCCGGCCCCGGAGGGCTCGGCTGGCCCGGCGAGCGGGGGTGGGGGGTGGGGCCAAGGGGGGTGGGCCAGGGGCGTTGGGTACCCGGCCAGCCTTTGAGGTGCCAGCCATTGTGGTGGAGGATGCCAGAGGGAAGCGGCGGTCCTCGCTGGACGGCTCCGAGTCGGCCAAGACATCCCTGCAGGTCACCAACTTGGTCAGCGCCATCGTCTTTCTCTATGACTCACTCACAGGGGTGCCCATCTTGGTGAGATTGGGGTCCCCCGCCTGCTCTTCCCAATATCCAGGCCCCAGCACAATCACCTGACCTCCAAGTCCATCCGCCATACAGCAGCTCTGCCATCCACCTTCCTCTCTTCTGCCCACCCCCGCTAGATCTGTGAGCCCCCCACCTCCATCATCCATCTCCTCGTTCCCATTACCCCCAGCCTCGTTGTCTGTTTTCCAGTTTCTACTACTCAACTCCACCACCCATCCTCCAGCTCCACCATCTATCCTGCGGCTCCACGCTTCGGCCCCCAGCCCTACCATCCAGCAGCCCAGCTCCAGTCTCCATTCCCTAACACTCTTGGGATATACCACAGGGTCTCTGAGCACTCCGGTGGAAAGCCCAGAGAGCTCACCCCACCACCCCCGCTTTTTGCATCCCCATCTAGTCCCGATTCCCAAATTTCTCTCTGTGTTCAACTTTTCTGTACCACGTCTGCTTCTGTCCCTCTGGACCTCAGGGCTTTGTCTCCAGTCCTTGCCCCCGACCTTCCTCTGAATCAGGCCCTTGCCCTCTGTTCGTCCCATCACCACCTCCGACTTTGCCTCTGTCCTGAGCCGCTGTGAACTGGGCCATCCCTTCCTTCTTGCCCAGCCACTGCACTAGAACACTGGATCCGGGGCCCAGGGGGACCTCTGGGCGCTGGGTCGTGACCCCGCGCCATTCCCCATCCTCCCGCTAGGTGGTGAGCTTCTTCTCCCTTAAGTCGGACTCGGCCCCGCCGTGGATGGTGCTGGCTGTGCTGTGGTGCTCCATGGCACAGACGCTGCTGCTGCCCTCCTTCATCTGGTCCTGCGAGCGCTACCGGGCCGACGTGCGCACGGTGTGGGAGCAGTGCGTGGCCATCATGTCCGAGGAGGAAGGCGACGACGGTCAGAGGAGGGACTGGGCTTTGGCTTTCCCGGGCTTCGGCTCCCTTTTCTGCCGGCCCTTCCCTGTGTGGGGACGGGCTGCCCTGGAGTGCTCCCTGCTGGACGGAACCGGCGCCGCCCGTGGGCTGACTCCCTTTCCCTAATCCTGCACCCCGATGCATACCCATCGCTTCCTTCTGCGCCGAGGGCTCCCTCCACCCGGCGGCGGCTTCCCTCTGGAAGCCTACACTACCCAGCTCTGCCTCCACTCTCCAGGCCGAGTGCCTGAGAAACAGTCCAGAGTCCTAATGCAACCGTAAAGGAAGGCTGTGGAACTAAGGGGACGCTAAGCTCCCTGAGAGAGACCCCCAGCTATAGGGACAGTTCTTGGGGTGGGGTTGCAGCTGTTTCAATAAACATGTCTATATGTATGGAGCACTAGGGACTTAGCAATGAATGCAACAGACGTTAGACACTCTTGCTTTTCCTCTTGGAGCTTACAGGCTCGTGGGAACAGGATTCTCCCGGGAGCTTGTAAAGGGGGCAGGAGGTTTTAAAGGGGGTGGGGGTGGGGAGGGGAGTGGGCATTCCCTGTCTGTAACCACCCTGCCCCTTTTCTCTCCTAGATGGGGGCTGTGATGACTATGCAGACGGCCGAGTGTGCAAAGTGCGCTTTGATGCTAATGGTGCCGCAGGACCAGGGGGCAGGGACCCCTCCCAGGTGAAGCTGCTGCCTGGAAGGCACATGCTCTTTCCCCCTCTTGAGAGGGTCCACTACTTACAGGTATGGGGCTAGGGAGTGCACCTCCTGTTCTGGGTACCCCCTTACTACCTGTCTCCAATCTCTGCTGACCATCCTGACTCCCCACTCCCTAGCCCTGGCCTGCAGGGCACCTAAGGGGTAGGTGAAAGAAACGTGTGGCAAGAGAGGCTCCCCTTCAGACCTCTCAGAACCAGGTTTGCCCATCACAGGATGTTTTCCAAAAGTTTAAGGGGGTGGGACCATCTTACCGAGTCCCTACTTTGGTTCCTGCCTCTACCCCTGCTTGCTCCCTATAGCACCTCTGGGTCTGCCGGCTCCTCTCCTCAGGTCCCTCTGTCCCGCCGTCTGTCCCACGATGAGACCAACATCTTCTCTACTCCTCGGGCACCAGGCTCCATCCTGCATAAGTGGTCATCCTCTGATGACATCCGGGTCCTCCCGGCCCAGAGCCGAGCCCTCGGGGGCCCTCCTGAGTACCTGGGACGAAGACAAAGGCTGGAGGATGAGGAGGATGAGGAGGAAGCTGAAGGTGGGGGGCTAGCCAGCCTTCGCCAATTCTTGGAGGGTGGGATGTTGGGGTCAGGTGGGGGACCCCCACGGGGTCCTGGCTTCTTCCGGGAAGAGATCACCACCTTCATTGATGAGACACCTCTGCCTTCTCCGACTGCTTCGCCAGGGCCCTCTCCTCGCCGGCCCAGGCCCCTGGGCCTCTCACCCCGCAGGCTCTCCCTTGGGTCCCCTGACAGCAGAGCCGTTGGACTTCCTTTGGGGTTAAGTGCAGGGAGACGCTGCTCCCTGACAGGAGGTGAAGGGAGTGCAAGACCTTGGGGAGGATCCTGGGGCCCAGGTAACCCCATTTTCCCCCAGCTGACCCTGTGAGCCCAAGTGGGCCTGAGGGACTCAGGGGAGGGGCCCTGAGTAACACCAGTTCTGGCCCTAAGCCTAGGGCAGCTGCCTCCAGACTCCGTGGAGGTGGGCACTGGAACCGGGGCCTGGAGCCCCCTGCTGTCTCCCATCTCAATGACCAGATGCCCTAACTCACCTTCCATCACCCTTAGCAAACCGTATTAAAGCCTGAAGTGTTACCATGGAAACCTCGGTGTCCTGTGTGCTAGGGTGGCAGAGGGTATGGTGGGAGGCTCGGGGGTGGAAAGGCTCATAAAGGACAAAATAGAGCAGGGGCAGTGACCAGAGGCCCAGAAATACACGTGGAAAAAGACAAACTCAAACATGAAGACATACCGAGGGACAGGCTTATAATAAGAGCATCTTGTGGCAACCGTGTCGGGACCCCTCTCACTCCTGAGAGCTTTTTCTGTATCCTTGATTAATAAACTTCTGTCACTTTACACACACACACACACACACACACACACACACAAAGAGCATCTTGTGCTGGGCATGGGCATGGGGAGACAATCGAGTTTGCTGCTTTGGGGTGTGAAGGATCTCTGTCCGGATTTGTGGAAGTAGTTTCAGAGTGTGATTCCATGTGCCATGCCCCAACTCTCCTTCCCCCAAATCCACCTAGGCCTCACTTTCTGGGCAGGAAAGGATTTGGGCCTGAGTTGGTGTCACAGGCCCGCATCCCATGCTGCATTCTAAGGCTCATTTTGCAAAAGTGGGTGTGGGTAGATGTGTGGGAGGCATCCACTCTCCTTGTCCTGGACCCAAGAGTGGGGGTGGGGGAGGCACAGAGCGGAGGGGAACAGAGCTACAGTAGTTACTCTGACACCGGGGGCCCCAGGGGTTGGAGTCAAGGGTCCGAAGAGGCTCCGCATGCTGTTTTCCAAAGCACCAGTCCCGCTCCAGTGCCAGCCGTTTGCCATCTGCTCTTCAGGGCCTGTTTCTCGTCCCACACCGTCCCTCGTCTTAAAGACTGCTGTCTCCACTTTCTGCCAGGCTTCCCGACGTCTCTGGCTCTCGTATTGGCCTCTCCCAGGGCTGAGCCTGGGCCGCATCGGCTCTCCTTGGCTCCCGCTCATTCCTTCTCTCTTCCTCTCCTCCCTCCTCTCCATCTCTCCTTCCTTTCCCCTCCCTCTCCCTTCCCCCTTCCCTCTCTCTCTCTCCCCCTCTCGGCTCCCGCATTCCGCTTCGGCAGCCGGCCGGCGCCCCTGGCACCATGCTCCGGCTCCTCCGGTTGCTGCTGCTGCTGCTGCTGCTGCCCCCGCCGGGGTCCCCCGAGCCCCCGGGTCTGGCCCCGCTGTCCCCGGGGGCGCCCCCGCAGGCCCCGGACTTGCTCTACGCCGACGGGCTGCGCGCCTACGCGGCCGGGGCTTGGGCGCCGGCCGTGGCACTGCTGCGGGAGGCGCTGCGGAGCCAGGCGGCGCTGGGCCGCGCGCGCCACGACTGTGGGGCGCGCTGTGCGGCCGAGCCGGGGGCCGCGCTCCCCGCGGTGCTGCTTGACGCCCCGGGGCCTGACTCCGGGCCGGGCCCGGCGCGGGGGACCTGGGAGCGGCTGCTGCTCCGCGCGGCGCTCCGCCGGGCCGAGTGCCTGACCCAGTGCGGGGCGCAGAGGTTGGGCCCCGGGGGCGCGGCGCGGTTCCGCGTGGGGAGCGCGCTGCGGGACGCCTTCCGCCGCCGGGAGCCCTACAACTACCTGCAGAGGGCCTACTATCAGGTGCGGGAGCCGCCCGGGCCCCTTCGGGGATCCCGCCCCGACCCACGCTACGCCGCTACTTGGAGCTCGCCGGGAGAGGGCGGAATGTCGGCGCCCGGGACTCCGGGGGGAGGGGGGGGCGCTCGGGGGCGGTCGGCGGACCTCTCCTTTTGAGTCTGTCCCATCCAAACCACGCCAAATACCCATTGAGGTCGCCAAGGGACAGCCTAAGGGAGATTGGGAGCAAAGCTGGAGCAGGGCTGGATGGGTTCCTGAGGCGGGGTGGAAGGAGATCGGAGATGGAGGGAAGGGGCCTGAAACGTTAGGTCTTACTGAGACCTACGTGGGATGATAGTGAAGCGGACGGGATGGGGGGAAGCCCGCCGCTGCACAGGAAGCACGGCGCGGGGGGGAATTGAGTGTGAGCCTTTGCAGAGCAGGGGCAAGGCTGAGGAGCCGGGAGGCCGGGCGTGGGGGGGGCGGGCAGTGGACGCTGCGCAGCTACCAGTTCGGTAGCTATAGCCTACGTGGC